>NW_027310061.1:0-263591 GCF_047496795.1 Chiloscyllium punctatum
GGATTGGAGCAGAGGGATTGGAGGGCTGCACGTTGTGAGGGTGAGAGGTTGGAGTGGGGGAGGGGGGTCGACAGGTTGAGGCGGTTAATGTCCCAGCGGCAGTTGGAAATGAAGAGGTCGAGGGCAGGTAATAGGCCAGCGCGGGGTGTCCAGGTGGATGCAGTGTGTTGGAGGTGGGTGAAGGGGTCCTCGGAAGGTGGACGGGAGTCCCGATTGTGAAAGTAAGCTCGGAGGCGGAGGAAGAAGTGTTCGACATCACGGCGTGTATTAAATTCATTGATGCATGGAGGGAGGGGGATGAAGGTGAGTTCTTTGCTAAGGACTGATCGTTCGTCTTAATCCACCATCGTCTCATGCAGAGTTCCACCAGGGGACATCAGGAAACAGGTGACAAAAGGTTTAGTCAGAGAGGACATTGATGACATACTGTGGTGAAATGTTGGAGCAAGAGAAAGAGAGAGATACAGAGAGAGAAAGAGTAAGAGAAACCAACAGAGATAGAGATGACAGAACCAAAGAAAGAATGAAAATATGAGAGTGAGAGACAAAGAGAGAGTGACACAGATTGACACAGAGAGAAAGAGAGAGAGAGAGTTAGAGAGTTTTAGGAACTCGTCCCAGAGTTCAGGGCCCCTTGGCAGCTGAAGGCAAATCAGAGAATAGTGGAGCCAAGGAATCAGGAGGTACTCGGAATCGGACAGGCACAGAGATCTCGAAAGTTCATACCCACTGGAGGGGGTAACAGAGTTAGGGAGGGGGTGTAGGGGCTGGATGGGGTTAGGGAGATAGGGAGGGGGTGTAGGGTCTGGAGGGGGTTACAGAGATAGGGAGGGGGTATAGGGGCTGGAGGGAGTTACAGAGATAGGGAGGGGGTGTAGTGGCTGGAGGGGGTGACAGAGATAGGGAGAGGGTGTAGGGGCTGGAGGGGATTACAGAGATAGGGAAGGGGTGTATGGGGTTACAGAGATAGAGAGGGGGTGTAGGGGCTGACGGGGCTTACGGAGATAGGGAGGGGGTGTAGGGGCTGGAAGGGGTAACGGAGATAGGGACGGGGTGTAGGGGGTGGAGGGGGTTACAGAGATAGGGAGGGGCTGTAGGGTCTGGAGGGGGTTACAGAGATAGGGAGTGGGTGTAGGGACTGGAGAGGGTTACAGAGATAGGGAGGGGGTGTAGGGGCTGAAGGGGATTACAGAGATAGGGAGGGGATGTAGGGGCTGGAGGAGATTGCAGAGATAGGTCGGGGGTGTAGGGGCTGGAGAGGGTTACAGAGATAGGGAGGGGGTGTAGGGGATGGAGGAGCGTACAGAGATAGGGAGTGTATGTAGGGGCTGGAGGGGCTTACGGAGATAGGGAGGGGGTGTAGGGGCTGGAGGGGTTAGAGATAGGGAGGGGGTGTAGGGGCTGGACGGGGTTACAGAGATAGCGAGGGGGTGTAGGTTCTGGAGGAGGTTACAGAGATATGGAGGTATGTAGGGGCAGGCAAGGTTACAGAGATAGGGAAGGGGTGTAGTGGCTGGAGGGGGTTACAGAGAAAGGGAGCCGGTGTAGGGGCTGGAGAAGATTATGGGAATAGGGAGGGGGTGTAGGGGCTGGACGGGGTTACAGAGATAGGGAGGGGGAGTAGTGGCTTGAGGATGTTACAGGGATAAGGAGGGGATGTAGAGGCAGGAGGAGGTTACAGAGACTGGATGGAGGGTGGAGGGGGATGAGGAGGAGTGGGTGGAGAGCATCAAATTCCTCAGAGTGACGATAACCAACAATGTGTCCTGGACCACCCCATGTAGATGCGACAATGAAGAGGCACATCAATGTGTCTTCTTTGACAGGAGGTGAAAGAAATTCAGCATTAGGCCCCTCACCTACCTTTCCAGATGCATCAAGAAGAGCATTCTATCTGGATACATCACGTCTTGGAACAGCAACCGCTCTGCCCAGGCCTGTAAATAACTACAGAGGGTTGTGAACACAGCCTGGACCATCACACAAGCTGATCATCTGTCCATTGTCTCCATGTACACCTCTCCTTGCCTCAGAGAGACAGCCAACATCATCAGAGAGCCCTCCCCACCCTGGTTCTAATCTCTTCCAACCCTTCCATCAGGCAGGAGATACAAAACCTTCCACACAGATACCGACAGGTTCAAGTTCAGCTTCTTCCCTGATGTTAGACTTCTGAATGGACCTCTCAAATTTCAAACCTAATTCTTTTTGTACAAATTCTGAGCAGCTGTATTTCCCACTCTGTACAATCACACGATGGTCTTTGTACAGTGTGATGTTTATGTACTGCGTGGAAAACCTTTCACTGTACTGATGTGCATGAGACAATAATAAATCAAAACCTCAAAACAAGAGGATTTGTAAATTAATGTCGGGGTGCCTGCAATCTCCTCCCTTCGCCTCCCACAGCAGTCTGAGGTACGTGTGATCTGGGCCAAAGGAACTGATCCATTTTCGAGTCAATTAAACCGTCGATACCTCCTCCATCTCAATGCTAATTCATTAAAATATATGAGAGTCTCCCTCCCTGAGTCCCAGATTTACCTTGTCCCTCTCTACAGTGAATACAGATACAAAGTACTCATTTTGAACCTCAGCTGTGTCTTCTGGCTCCACACACACAGTTTGCCTCTTTGGTCCCTAATGGGGCCTGCTCCTTCTCTGACCCCGAATATACTTATAAAACACCTTTGGGTTTTCCTTCATAGTACTCACCATTACTTTGACCTGTCCCCTGGTTGTTCTCCTAATTCCCATTTTCAGTAACCCCCTGTATTTTCTCTGCTGAGGTATCCAGTGTTTTGAGCCCTCGGTGTCTATCAAAAGGGTTTTTTTTCCCGTATCCAATCCTGTGCATCCACTGACATTCAGGGTTCTCTCAGCCTATTGGTCCTGTCCTTCACCTTTTTGGGAACATGTCAGCCCTGCACTCTCCCTTCTCTTTGTCGCTTATCGGACACCCTTATTGAGGTTTCTAGCACAGTGAGAATGAACAGGAAGTGCGATGCTGACCAGTCTGTCTATTCTCGGAGCTGCTGTACTTTCTTTGTAGGAAATTCTAACTAAACCAGTAAAAAACATAAGTTTCAGTAAATTGTAACTGAACTTGCAGTGTCAGAATAAACATTATTCCCCAGTATTTATTCCAGTTCATCCTCATGACTGAATCCTCATTCACTGAATTCCATTGGTCAACAAAACTTCAGCTTTATGATAATCACCACTGCTTTCCCATCTATCTGTCACCGCTCTCCACTCCCTCCCTCTGTAACCTCCTCTCGATCTGCAATGTACACTGTGGGATCTCTGTGTTACTCCACGACTGTTGTCAGGATGGGAGCCAGTGTATATCAGTGAGCACAGGGTGATGGGTGACCAGGACTAGGTATGGGTGTGTACACTGCCTCACTGCTGCACTGGTTCCCAAACACACCTCGATAAGAACAACCTTTTACAAAGACTATTAACCATGAGCGTGTCCGAGCTGACGATGTCATTACCTTGGAGAAGTAACAGCAGGATGTAAAATTTCTTGATCAGTGTCTGCTCCCAGATATTTCATCAGCCTCACCCTCTCAAGCTCTGAAAGACAAAGGAGTTAATGAGACCTCACCTCTTGTCAGCAGCTCTCGAGAGATCAGAACTGCTTTTGGACCATGTCCTTGTAGACTACTTTGATTCTCTGTGGGCTGATAGGTGCTCCTCAGAGTCAGGAGGCTTCAAGAAGGTAAAACAACAAAATGTTTGAAATTTTATTGCAGCTTTCACCTCTTCAGGATGTCCCAAAGCTCCTGTCTCGGCATTACCCACGTTCCTTGATCGAGAAAGATATCCTGTATAACAGACTTGAGCCCTACAGTGAGATCTTCCTAACAACCGAAATTGTTCATTGGAATATATCTTCACAACATCCCAACATCAGCAAGACTTTAGTTCCCCTGAACCTGTCCAACTGCTCGCCTGGGGAGGGTGGAATTGCCACTTCCTGTATTGTTCCCCTTGAGTATTTAATCAGAACTGTTTTCTGTCACAGTGAGTGAAAGCAGCAAGTTGGTTCAAAGTGAGAAAGCAGCAATTAGCCCCGGATTACAAACAAACTGTTAACCCTTTGTGTTTCCTGATATTGTCTCTCTGTGGACCTGGACAGCATTAAACATGGCGGGGCTGGGGGCGGGGTGGGGGGAGAGGTGGTGAATGGAGCTTCTCCTGTTCCTCTCTCACAGACCTGAGAGGCTGAATGGGCCTCCTCCTGTCCCTGTGCTAAAGGCTTCTGGGGCTGGATGGACCTTATACTGGTCCAATGTAACGAGCTAAAGGGGCTGAGTGGTCTTGTTTGTGTCTAATAGGAACCGAGAGCCTGAAGTGGAATTGTCCTGTTTGTGAGTAACAGGCCCAGAGCTCAATAATAAATAGCAATTTATTGAAGGCGTCGATCACTGGAATCTGTGTGTGTCACATCACATCATCAAAGATATTGGTTGTGGAAGTGAATTGCAATAGCCTCATTACTTACTAATGACCTTCCTGACTGCTTGCCTGGGGAGGTACTGCCAGGACCCTCTGCTTGGACTGAATGAACTCCTCCTTTATTGCTACCCCCTGCCTATTTAATGACATACAGTAAACCGCTTCCGGATAAATACCTAAACCCTCGCATTAGAGGGACTTTCTCAGTGGCAGTTGCAGTGGGAGGAGCGACAGCAAGGACCAGAGACCCGTCAGGAAATTTGGAGTAAAGTTTATTAACTCACCTCGTGAATAGGCAGAGCACACACTGAGCAGGAGTGGACACAGGACTTATGGGTAAGTGAGGCCTTATGTTTGGGTGGTTGCTTTACCCACAACACTACCCGAGTTGTATCTCCCACCTGTCCTCTGCCTCGAACTGAGTGCCAGATTGATAAGGTGACTCGTTTTTTCCTCTTTTTAGTTTTTCAGTCGGATCGTTTGGAATTTGGAATGTTGGGAATGGTGGTTAGAGCAGTTGAAGGTTCCTCATGCAGAATGTGGGAGGGAAGGGTCACCACTAGTGTCTCTGCTGACTGCATCTGTGGGAAGTGCACCCAACTCCAGTTCCTCGAAAACTGCGGTAGGGAACTGGAGCTGGAGCTGGACAAACTTCGGATCATTTGGGAGGCAGAGGGGGTTATTGTAAGGAGTTATAGGGAGGTAGTCACACCTCAGGTAAAAGAAGAAGGTCGATGAGTTACCGTCAGGGGACTGAAAGAGAACTGGCAGGAAGTGCAGGAATCTCCTGTGGCCGATCACCTCAACAACAAGGAGACCATTTTTGGCACTGTTAAGGGAAACAACTTACCAGGGGTAAGCAATGGGGCACAGGTCTCTGACTCAGATTCTGTCCCTGTTGCTCAGAATGGAAGGCAGAAGAGGAGCAGAGCATTAGTCATTGGAGACTCCATAGTTGGGGGGATAGAGAGGAGATTCATTGGGAATGAGACAGACTCATGGTTGGTGTGTTGCCTCCCAGGTACCAGGGTGCGAGATGTCTCTGATCGTGTTTTCAGGATCCTTGAGGGGGTGGGGGAGCAGCCCCAAGTCATGGTTTACATAGGCACTAATAACATAGGTGGGAAGAGAGATGTGGATTTAAGGCAGAAAGTCAGGGGGCTAGAATGGAAACTTAGAGCTAGGATAAACAAAGTTATTATCCTTAGTTTGTTACACGTGCCACGTGCTAGCGAGGTGAGGAATAGGGAGAGGGAGGAATTGAACATGTGACTACAGGGATGGTGCAGGAGGGAGGGTTTTGGATTCTTGGATAATTGGGTCTCTTTCTGGTGTAGGTGGGACCTCTGTAAACACGATGGTCTTCTCTTGAACCAGAGGCATACCGATATCCTTGGGGAGGAGGGGGAGAGGGGAAGGAGATTTGCTCATGCAGTTTGGGTGTCTTTAAACTAATTCCGCACTGGAATGGGAAAGTAAATTACAATTTGAGGATAGAGGAGGTTGAGAATAAGGAGGTCTGAAATAAGGTTTCAGAGTCACAAGCAAAAAACGTTGGTTTTAAGTGTGTCTATTTTCAATGTCAGAAGCATTGGAATAAGGTGGGTGAGCTTGCAGCATGGGTCGGAACCTGGGATTTCAATGTTGTGGCTATTTCGGAGACATGGATAGAGCAGGGATAGGAATGGTTGTTGCAGTTTCGGTAAGAACAGAGAAGATGGTAAAAGAGGTGGGGGTGTGGCATTGTTAGTCAAGGTCAGTGTTACGGTTGCAGAAAGGACTTTGAAGGACTCGTCAACTGAGGTAGTGTGGGCTGAGGTTAGGAACAGGAAAGGAGAGGTCACCCTGTTGGGAACTTTCTATAGGCCTCTGAAAAGTTCCAGAGATTTAGAGGATAGGATAGCAAAGATGATCCTTGATAGGAGTGAGAGTGACAGGGAGTTGTAATGAGAGACTTCACCTTCCCAAAAATTGAATGGGAATACTATAGTTCAAGAACTTTAGATGGGTCAGTTTTTGTCCAATGTGTACAGGAGTGTATTCTGACACAGTATGTAGACAGGCAAGAGCTACAGCTGGGGAAATGCAATTACGATGCAGTTAGACAAGACTTAGGATGCATAGGATGGAGAAGGAAACTGCAGGGCATGGGCACAATCGAAATGTGGAGCTTATTCAAGGAACAGCTAATGTGTGTCCTTGATAAGTATGTGCCTGTCAGACAGGGAGGAAGTTCTCAAGCGCAGGAGCTATGGTTTACAAAGGAAGTTGAATCTCTTGTCAAGAGGAAGAAGAAGACTTATGTTAGGATGAATTGTGAAGGCTCAGTTAGGGTGATTGAGAGTTCCAAGTTAGCAAGGAAAGACCTAAAGAAAGAGCTATGATCAGCAAGGAGGGGATGTGAGAATTTGTTGGCGGATAAGATCAGGGAAAACCCTAACTCTTTCTATAGGTATAAAAGGGATTAAAGAATGATAAGAGTAAGATTAGAGCCAATCAGGGACAGCAGTGGGAAGTTGTGCTTGGAGTCAGAGGAGATAGAGGAAGTGAAAAATTAATATTTTTTGTCAGTATTCACACTGGAAAAAGACAATGTGGTCGAGGAGAATACTGAGAAACAGGCTACTAGACTAGATGAGATTTCGCTTCACAAGGGGGAGGTGCTAGCAACTCTGTAAAATGTGAAAATAGATAAATCCCCTGGGCCAGATGGGATTCTCTGGGAAGCTAGGGAGGAGATTGCGGAGCCTTTGGCTTTGATCTTTATGTTGTCATTGTCTACAGTAATAGCACCAGAAGACTGAAGGACAGCGAATGTTGCTCCCTTGTTCAAGAAGGGGAGTAGAGACAACCCTGGTAATTACAGACCAGTGAGCCTTATTTCAATTGTGAGTAAAATGTTGGAAAAGATTACAAGAGATAAGATTTATAATCATTTCGATAGGTATAAGTTGATAATGGATAGTCAGCATGGTTTTGTGAAGGGTAGGTCGTGCCTCACAAACCTTATTGAGTTCTTTGAGAAGGATGGATGAGGCTAAAGCCATTGATATGGTGTGTATGAATTTCAGTAAGGTGTTTAATGAGGTTTCCCCCATGGTAGGCTACCGCACAAAATACAGAGGTATGGGATTGAGGGCAATTTAGTTGTTTGGATCAGAAATTGACTAGCTGAAAGAAGACAGAGAGTGGTAGTTGATGGGAAATGTTCATCCTGGAGTTCAGTTACAAGTTGGGTACTGCAAGGATCTGTTTTGTTCCACTCTTGTTTGTCATTTTGATAACCGACATGGATGAAGGCATAGAAGGATGGGTGAGTAACTTTGTGGACGACACTAAGGTTGGTACAGTTGTGCATAGTGCCAGAATATTTTGGAGGTCACAGAGGGATATAGATAAGCTGCAGAACTGGGCTGAGAGGTGACAAATGCAGTTTAATGCAGGAAAGTGTGAGGTGATTCACTTTGCAAGGAGTAACAGGAATGCAGAGAACCAGACCAATGATAAGATCCTTTGTATTGTGGTGAGCAGAGAGATCTTAGCGTCCACATACACAGATCCCTCAAAGTTGCCACTGAGGTTGATTGGGATGTTAAAAGGCATTAGGTGTGTTAGCTTTTATTGGTAGAAGGATCGAGTTTTGGAACCATGAGGTCATGCTGCAGCTATACAAAACTCTCGTGCAGCCGCACTTGGAGTATTGTGTGCAGTTCAGGTCACCACATTATCAGAAGGATGTGGAAACGTTTGGAAAGGGTTCAGTGGAGATTTACTAGGATGTTGACTGGCATGGAGGTAAAAACAATGACTGCAGATGCTGAAAACTAAATACTGGATTAGTGGTGCTGGAAGAGCACAGCAGTTCAGGCAGCATCCAACGAGCAGCGAAATCGATGTTTCGGGCAAAAGCCCTTCATCAGGAATAAAGGCAGTGAGCCGGAAGCGTGGAGAGATAAGCTAGAGGAGGGTGGGGGTGGGGAGAGAGTAGCATAGAGTACAATGGGTGAGTGGGGGAGGAGATGAAGGTGATAGGTCAAGGAGGAGAGGGTGGAGTGGATAGGTGGAAAAGAAGATAGGCAGGTCGGACAAGTCAAGGAGACAGTTACTGAGCTGGAAGTTTGAAACTAGGATGAGGTGGGGGAAGGGGAAATGAGGAAGCTGTTGAAGTCCACATTGATGCCCTGGGGTTGAAGTGTTCCGAGGCGGAAGATGAGCTGTTCTTCCTCCAGGCGTCTGGTGGTGAGGGAGCGGCGGTGAAGGAGGCCCAGGACCTCCATGTCCTCGGCAGAGTGGGAGGGGGAGTTGAAATGTTGGGCCACGGGGCGGTGTGGTTGATTGGTGCGGGTGTCTCGGAGATGTTCCCTAAAGCGCTCTGCTAGGAGGCGCCCAGTCTCCCCAATGTAGAGGAGACCACATCGGGAGCAACGGATACAATAAATGATATTAGTGGATGTGCAGGTGAAACTTTGATGGATGTGGAAGGTTCCTTTAGGGCCTTGGATAGAGGTGAGGGAGGAGGTGTGGGCACAGGTTTTACAGTTCCTGCGGTGGCAGGGGCAAGTGCCAGAATGGGAGGGTGGGTCGTAAGGGGGTGTGGACCTGACCAGGTAGTCACGGAGGGAACGGTGTTTGCGGAAGGCGGAAAGGGGTGGGAGGGAAATATATCCCTGGTGGTGGGGTCTTTTTGGAGGTGGCGGAAATGTCGGCAGATGATTTGGTTTATGCGAAGGTTTGTAGGGTGGAAGGTGAGCACCAGGGGCGTTCTGTCCTTGTTACGGTTGGAGGGGTGGGGTCTGAGGGCGGAGGTGCGGGATGTGGACGAGATGCATTGGAGGGCATCTTTAACCACGTGGGAAGGGAAATTGCGGTCTCTAAAGAAGGAGGCCATCTGGTGTGTTCTATGGTGGAACTGGTCCTCCTGGGAGCAGATACGGCGGAGGCGGAGAAATTGGGAATACGGGATGGCATTTTTGCAAGAGATAGGGTGGGAAGAGGTGTAATCCAGGTAGCTATGGGAGTCAGTGGATTTGTAAAAAATGTCAGTGTCAAGTCGGTCGTCACTAATGGAGATGGAGAGATCCAGGAAGGGGAGCGAGGTGTCAGAGATGGTCCAGGTAAATTTAAGGTCAGGGTGGAATGTGTTGGTGAAGAAGGTCTTATGAGGAGAGGCTGAGGGACTTGAGGCTGTTTTTGTTGCAGACATATCAGATAATCAGAAGGTTAGATTGAGTGGACAGTGAAGCCTTTTTCCTCAGATGTTGGTGGCTCGCATAAAGGGGCATATCTTCAAATTGAGGGGTGATAGATATAGGACAGATGTCAAAGATAGTTTCTTTACTCAGAGAGTAGGTGGGGCATGGAACAGTCGTAGACCCGTCAACATTACGGGCATTTAAATGGTCATTGGATAGTCATCTGGGTGAGAATGGAATAGTGTAGGTTAGCTGGGCTTCATCGAGGCACAACATCGAGGGCTGAAGGGTCTGTACTTCACTGTAATATTTAAAACAGTTCATTCAAGCACTTTTTGTTAAATTGCAAACAAAAGAAAGAGGAACTTAACTACTTAACTACTCTCACGAATTACTTAACTACTCTACTGGAAAACTGAACAGAATAACCGATTATTTTACTCTTAAACAGTTACTGTTCCAATATAGTAACATCTCATAAACACACCCTTGCCAAAAGGTATATTCAGAAAACAGAAATGTCTCACACACAACTCCAGCAGCCCTAGAGGTAAAACAAATCCAGAGAAACTTCAGAGACAGCGTGTAGCAGCTGAGAGAGATCTATTGCTTTCTAACCCTACTACCACAGTCTATTTTAGTGCATTTTTCTCCATCACCACCAAATGCCTCCTTCTTGCTTTACGAAAGTCACAACAATGCATTGGTGTTATGATGTTGAAGGCATGTACTGGACCATTAAGAGAGAGTGAATGCTATTCTGAACTGAGAGATGACAAGCACATAGATAGCAGTCTGAAATGGATACCTGAGTAGTTTGCTGTTTTGATAATAATTCAGATTTAACCAACGGTGAAACTTGAAAGGGTTCAGAAAAGATTTACAAGGATGCTGCCAAGGTTGAGTGGTTTGAGCAACAGGGTGAGGCTGAATAGGCTGGGGTCGTTGCCCCTGGAGTGTCAGAGGCTGAGGGGTGACCTTATAGAGGTTTATAAAATCATGAGGGGCATGGATAGGGTAAATAGACAAGGTCTTTTCCCTGGCATGGGGGAGTCCAGAACAAGAGTGCACAGGTTTAGGGTGAGAGGGGAAAGATATAAAAGTGACCTTATGGGCAATGCTTTCATGCAGAAGGTGCTGCATGTATGGAATGAGCTGCCAGAGGCTGGGACAATTACAGCATTTAAGAGCCTTCTGGAAATGTTTAGAGGGATATGGGAAAAGTGCTGGCCAATGTGGCTAGATCAGGTTAATGTTACTGTTCAGCATGGATGAGTTGGATTGAAGTGTCTGTTTCTGTGTTGTACATCTCTATGACTGTAACCAGTTTAAATTATGGCCCTGGAAACTAAAACTTAATCGAGTTTGAATTTAATGTTTTGCCAACATCAAACCAATGAAATGATCTGACGTTGTGAATATAAAAATCTAAAATTTTTGAATATTGCGGATAGAGCAACTGCCATCAACACAGATCTAAGTAATTAAGAAACACTCTCTGCCAAAGGTACTTATTCATATGAAACATACTCACAGTAAAAAGAAAGAAGACAACCTGGGGAGATCTTCATCTGGAAAAGACAGACACCGAAGATGACAGCCGCTGTGTGGTTGTGAAATTAAGTTGATGTATTCCAACAAATGTTTTATTGGAACAGCATGTTGTTATCGAGTTGGAGGCAAGTAACGAGCAGGAAAGAGAAGGGGGGTCTTAGAATTATGAATAATTGTTGTTTAATGTTCACTTTTCAAGTTAAAAAACTAAATGGATTTTTTTTAACATAGTGCAATTTGGGAGTTCTCTGTCACTCATTACAGATTACAAGGCGAGGTGTGCTTTTCTGGGTTTTTGGTTGAGCTGACAGAGCGGTTCACCATTGCTTCATAACAATTGACACCTCTTCATTCTGCCGGGTGGAAAACTTTCAAATTGAATAGCTGCAATTATAAGCTCCATCGAAACAGTCTCAACTTTTTCTCCTTAAATGTTTCTAAGAACCTTAAAAGGATGTGGTCAGTATGTACTAATATCTCACACACATTACTAACAATATAAGTGTTGAAATATTGTAACTCCAATACGAAGCTCAAGGTTTCCTTCTTCATCGTGGAACAGTTCCGTTGATGATTATTCAATTTTCTGGAAAAATACCCAATATCCATCTTCTCGTCATCTTCTTGCAAGAGTATAGCACCAATACCTTGAATGGCTTTGCTTGATGAGGTGTGGCTAGCACTGGGACAGCTTTCAGGCTGGCAAATACCTTCTGATGGTTTGCTGTCCACTGATAGGTCAGTCAGTGGAGGAAACACACTGCTAAACCTGGGGATGAAATTCCAATAAAAAACACTCAAACCCAGGAATTATAGCACTGCCCTCTTTGCTGCTGGGATGTAAGACACCCAAATAACTTCTGTTTTCACATCCTGTGCGCCATCTGTCCGTGTCCACTGACATGGCCCAAGAATGCAAGTTGGCCTTTTACAAACTCACCCTGAGCCAGGTTTATCACCAAGCCCGCCTCTGAAAGTGAATCAAACTATTCCAATAAATGCTGCAAATGTTCCTTCCATGTGTGCCTAAAAATCACCAGCTCGTCGATATCTAGCACACAATTGGGTAATCCAGAAATGACTTTATTAATTTGTCTTTGAAATGTGGCTGGTGGATTTTCAGACCAAATGGCATGACTTCAAACTGATATAGCTCATTCTGTGTTACAGAAACTGAAACTGTCTCCACTCATAAAGGTACCTGCCATGTAACTGAGTAGGTCCAACTTAGAAGACTATGTTCTGTGTCCCAACTTCTCAATACAGTCTTCAAAATGTGGAATAGGTTATGACTTTGCAATAAGCTACACATAATCGTTGGGTACCATCTGGTTTTGGCACCATTACTATGAGTGAGCTCCAGTTACTGATGTTGTCTTTCAACGTGCATTCAATTTTTATTTGAACATGTGCCAACTTCAGAGGACAAGTCAATAAGGATGTTGCTTAATTGGAACAGCATTTTCTGGATTGGAATCATGCATAATTTAATTAGTGCTTCCTAGCTATGTCTCTCCATGTGATTGGAATAACTCTTTAAGGCCACTTTGAATTTCCTCTGAAAGATAACTCAATAATTTATCCCAATTTTTGAGAACTTCTTCACGGTCTAATTTGAGGAATGCCCAATTCAGAACAATCTGATCTGAGTTCTGCAAACATTCACCTTATTCAATTTCCTTTCAATTTGATCAGGTCCAGTAATACTTGCCTGTAAACGTTCCCTTATCGTTGGAAATAACGTTACCACTTTATCTCCACTAGCAACATGGCAATTTTTTGATTTCTTGTATACTTCCTCTATCATTATATTCTGAGCTACTTTCAAATGTTGTCGAGCCAACTCACTTGCTCTCTACACTAAAATCTGACACACAATCGAATTGTATGGTCTCAAAACTCTGACTCATCAATTTTCAATTAATTCATTTCAGTGGACTTCTCAACTTCAGCCCAAAACAAATTCAAATGAACTGAATTTGATAGATTCATTTGGTGCAAACAAATTGCAAAAAAGTACAAATGGAATTCCTTTATCCCAATTCTCTGGATAGTCTTGATGATAAGCCTTCAACATGGTCTTTAAAGTTTCATGCCACCATTCTAATGCTCCTTTTCATTCTGGATGGTATCGAGTGGTTTTGATTTGTTTTATTCCCAAGCTCCTTTATTGGTCAGAACACTGAATATGGGAGTTGGGAGGTCATGTTGTGGCTGTACAGGACATTGGTCAGGCCACTTTTGGAATATAGAATGGAAGAAGGATTTTGTGAAACTTGAAAGGGTTCAGAAAAGATTTTCAAGGATGTTGACAGGGCTGGGGGTTTGAGCTACAGGGAGAGGCTGAATAGACTGAGGTTGTTTTCCTTGGAGTGTCAGATGCTGAGGGGTGACATTATAGAGTTTTACAAAATCATGAAGGACATGGATAGGTTAAATAGACAAGGTCTTTTCCCTGAAATGGGAGAGTCCAGAACTAGAGGGCATTGGCTTAGGGTGAGAGGGGAAAGATATAAAAGGAGCCTAAAGAGCAACTTTTTCATGCAGAGGGTGGTGCATGTATGGAACAAGCTGCTGGAGGAAGTCATGGAGGCTGGTAAAATTGTAGCTTTTAAAAGGCATTTGGTGGGGTATATGAACAGGAAGTGTTTAGAGGGATATGGGCCAAGTGCTGGCAAATATGACTAGATTAGGTTAGGATATCTGGTCAGAATGGACGATTTGGACTGAAGAATCTGTTTCTGTGCTGTACATCTCTATGATTCTATCCATAACATCCTTGAATGCTTTGGATGTAAATGTGACCCTGATTATATCTCAGTGGGTAGTCCATATCTCGTAAAGAATTTGAGTAACTCTTCCACAATCCTTTAACTGTGATACTGCTTAATGGAATTACATCTGATAAATCGAGTAAACTCATTCATTATGGTGAATAAACACTGATGCCCATTCTATGTTTAAAGTTGGGGTCCTATGGAACCAATATAAAAGGTTCCTCAAACATGGGAATGGGCATCAAGGGTGCTGGTTTTATTACTGCTTGAGGTTTTCCTGGCACCCATGACATGCTTGGCAAAACTGATTACATCCTTATGCAGTCTAGGCCAACAAAAATGTTTCTGTATTTTGGCTTGTGATGTCCTAACTCCCATGTGACTTCCTCCTGGTAATTCATGTGCTACCCACAACACCTCCTTTCTTTAACCCACTGGTAATACAATCTGATGGACTTCTGTCCACTTCCCTTCCGCCTGAATATGCGATGGTCTCCATTTCCTCATCAAGAAGTCATTGTTATGGTACTAACATTCTGGGATACACACAGATTCTCCTTCTACATATGTATTTTGATACAGCTGCTTTAGTTTTTCATCTTCCTGTTGTAATTCATTTACTTTCTCTGAACTAAAGATATCCACTTCATCTTCCACCTGTTCCTGTTTGTTCTCAACCATTGAATCAGACATAGGCTTTGATAATTGAACCTCAACTTCCTTGTCTTCATGTTTTGATTTCTCCTCCTGATTCCACCTGTTGTTTTGTGACTGTCTTACCATACAGTCAGGAAAAATCCCAGGATATCCTTCCCGGTATACCTCAGTTGCCTGATATTCCACCGGCTTTTCAACTGCTGTAGGCATCACTCTCACCTGTGATCCAGCTGTATCATGACCAAGGATAAATTGCATTCCTGGAACTGAGAATTTCTCGATTACTCCTACCACCACTTTGCCACTTTTTCCTGGACTTTCCAACCTCACTTCAAACCATGAAACACTGCATTTCTCATCATGAATTCCACGTATAATTACTTTTCCTGGCAATATGCCTTGTGAACACATATCTCCTCATCTCTCCCTATCAAAAATTGACTTCCTCCCATATCACCAAAAATGTTAATTTTTTTACCTGCTCCTGCTGCCATACATGAGTCAACCTTACCCTCACAAGTAAATTCTTTATAAAGAGATCTGGCATTCTCTTCTCAACCAACCTCTGATTGGATTGTGCGTTCTTTCACAGCTTTTTTTTTAGCTTTCACTGCACTTTCCTTTCCCACAATAACAATATTCACTGGTTTATCCTGTTTTCCCACACCTGTCTTCCCAAAGTGCTTCTCCTATACCAGCAGTATTGTGACTTGATTTGGCGCCTACTTTATTACAGTGAAAACACTGGAGCATTTTTACTCCTCTTTCCCCTATCATGGGGTTCCTTTTCACCCTCTGGTAAACTACCTTTACTATCTTCAATGAGATCTCCTTTCCCTTACCACTTGAGGATTTCTCTTTTTCCCCAATTACTATCCTTCACAGATTGAGATTGATGTCGGAAGTCAAATTTTGATTTATGAATCAATTCATAATGACCTGCCAGTTCAGCAGTTAATCTAACAGTTTTAAATATCTGCTTTTCCACGTCAGTTCTCAGGGCTTCAGGAAGTGATTCTTTGAACTCCTCCAAAATAATCATCCCTCTCAGAGCATCATATGTTTGATATATTTTCAATGGTTTTCTCCCTCTATCAAAATTACGGTGTTTGATCCTTTCGAATTCAATGTATGTTTGACCAGGATCCCTCTCCTGAAACGCTTATGTCAGCTTCTGGTCTTCGTTCATATGCATTGAAGGTGGCATTTTTCACCTCATTACCCTCACCAGGTACCTCCTGTGTTAGCAATGCAAATACTTCACTGGCTCCACATACCAACTTTGGTTAAATCAACAATACCCACATGGTCACTGGCCATTTCATATATTTCGCTATTTTCTCAAATGGAATGAAAAAGGCTTCTCGATCCATCTTGTTGAACGTTGGTGATGCTTGAACATATTTAAACAGATCCCACCAGGCCTTTAACTCAGATGGGATTGCTCTCCGTCACCGCCCTCATCATTATTCCGACTTTCACCTCTACCTCCTACATTTTAACTTGACTTTGGGTTTTCAGTTCCAACCTCTGAAGTTCAAGTCTTACCTCTTTTTCCGATTCTTCTCTCTCTCCTTCAGTCTTTCTTCTCTCTCTCTCTCCCACACACTTTCTTTTACTAGGGATTTCTTCTCTTTTTCTTTTTCTGCTGTTTTTAATCATAATTCAAGCTGTCTCATTTCATTCTCTCTTCATTTTTGTTCTGTCAGTGCTATCTTTCCTTTTCTTTTGCCTCTAACCCACACTGCTTCATTTGCAATTACATTTTAGCTATTTCCAAAGATTCTGATGGCATTCCTGGCCATTGTAAATGCTGCGTGATTGCCACACATATCTCCCCTTTCCTCACAGACACAGCCAACCCCAACTCCAGCTGGTTTGCCAATTCCAAATGGTTTTCCTTGCTCACTTTTTGTAAAACTGCCAAAGCAACTTTCTCCACCCCTAAGAAACTCTCAGTGACTGAAAGAGCCATTATTAAAACAAGGTCCATCCTGTTTAAATTAATCAAATTCAACACCCCAAAAAAGAAACAAACACTTACCATTCGCTATCGTTGAGAACAATAATCCTGACTCAAAGTGGAATTAGAGATTTTGATCCTGATGAGAATCCCCAGTCTGCTATGGACCAGAGTAAACCCCCACAAAAAATCCAGAACACAGCCTAACCCTCACTTTTTCTTCTTGTAAAGGTACATGCAAGGCATTGTGTTCCGGACACAGTTTGATCCGTCAAACGACCAGATTTGAAGCAAAACACACTTTATTCATACACTATAGTTAAAAGACAATAAATGGAAAAGGCAATGAGAATAACTTTATTCAAAACTAAACAGAATAAGAAATTATTTTGCTACTAAAGAGTAACTGTTGTAATATCGTAACACCCCATAAACACACCGTTGGCAAAAGGTAAGTTCAGAAAAACAGATTGTCTACATGCAATTCCAGCAGCAGGAAGAAAAAACATCAAGAGGGCATTCAGTGAATGAATGGAGCTGGGAGAGACATCCTACAGCTTCCACACTCTGTTGAGACCTCAGCAATAACTGTTGAAAGTTAAAACTAATATACTCGTTCTGTGGGAGTTTGATCACACCCATTCAGGCTGCTTCAATTCTTCCATCTTTGAAAATACCTAAGCTGTTTTGTAGGTTTTCAATGGACAACAAACCTCTGCCTTAAAACCTTTCTTCAAAACAAAGACAGGACAAAATACATCTCTTAAAGCCATAATATCATCACAAAGTGATAGGGAGGGAGTATGAGACTTTGTTAGAGGGTTATTCCTTTAAGACCACTATCCAACTGGAGTGTCAGCATTGAGGGTGTGTCCTTTGTCAGAGGGAGTGATGTCATTACTCATGGGAGCACACTGAATGAGCTCGATCTTAAAACATTTTGAAGCTCAGTATAAAAATTCCTTTGAAACCCATGTCTCAGAAATTTCAGGATGTGAGAGTCTGAGAGGACATGGAAGAGATTTCCCTGAACAGCTCCAATGAGCAGGGATTTCAGTGACAGGGTTCATTTGGGGAAGCTGGGGCTGTTTCTCTCAGAGCGACGGTGACTGGGGGTGAATCTGACTGATGAGGATGAGATGGGGCCAGGTTTAGATCAGGGAGACAAAGGAAAGCTATTCCATTTGCTGATGATACAAGGACAAGGGGAGACATATTGAAGATTCAGGGTGGGATAGACAGAGCAGGGATTGTGAAGAAGGACTGCTATACACTGTGAGTGATAATAATCTGGATTTCACTGTCTACAAGGTGGGATGGAAAGGAAGATGCTCACTGATTTCAAACAGAATTTGGATGAATATTTGTGGGAAATAAACTCTCAGAACAATGAGGAGTGAGAGGGGAAATGGCACTGACTGGATTACTGTACAGAGACAGCTGGCATAGCTCAATGGACTGAATGGCTACCTGAGATCTCTATTGATCTCAGACGATCCGTACCAGTGCCCTTAACTGGACTCAGTACAACCTAACCCAACATCCCATTGGATTCGGTTACACTGATAAAGCTTGAAACAGCCTTTCAGCTTCCTTTAACTGTTTGCCCCTCACTGACACAAACACCAGCAACAGTCAGAACAACAGCTACAATGAATATCCCAGCTCGTATTCCCAGGATCAGGATCACATGCAGACTCTCTCCTCTGCTATCTAGAAAACACAGAGAAAGAATTAATCACTTCCTGTCCATGTTCAATCTCTCTCAAGCTCCACTTCATTACAAATGTGGCAGTGATGCAGTGAGAATGTCACTGGGTGAGCAATTCAGAATCCAAAGCTAATGGTTCTGGGAACATTGGTTCACATTACATTGTTACAGATGGTGAAATTTAAATGTAATTAAAGATCTGTAATTAAAACGTTTGCCTAATTGAGATCATGTAACTATTGCTGATTGTTGTAAAAAACCAGCTAGTTTACTTACGGCCTTATGAGAATCTACTGAAATTTTACCCGGCCTACCCTACATGTGATTCCAGACCCACAGCAATTTGACTGTCTCTGAACTGCCTTCCAAACCAGAAAAACTGGGATGAAATATAAAATATGTCTTTCTGAGCAACTAATGGTTTCTCAGAGACACCAAAGTGTCCAAGATCTTTTCACTGTGAACTTGCTGCAAGTGCCATTCTGACCTTCCACTTTAGTGGGGAGACGATGGTCTAGTGTTAATATCTCGACAGGAATCATCCAGAGAGCGCGGTGCTGTCTGGAGATTGCAGATTGGATCCATTATAGCTGATCGTGGAATGTGAATTCATTTAAAAATCTGGAATTCAGGGTCCAATGATAACCATAAAATCATTGAAGATCGTCAGCAAAACCCATCTGGTTCACTGATGTCTGTCAGGGAAGGGCAGTGCTGACATTATCAGGTCTGACTTACAGGAATGAATCTAGTGAATGAATCAAATCAAAGTGTGGGATATTGGAGACAGTGCAGGTTTGTCCTGTTTAATTCCCTGTCAAATGTTTCTCTCTTTTTTGCACACAGGGTTGTGTTGTTGTGAATTGTTGGAGAGAAATCTGGAAACGCTGTTCACAGAGTGTGAAATCTATCTTGGTCTCGTGTAAATCAGCCATGATCTCAACAGACCACTGCACAAAATTTCAGATTCCATTAAATAAACAGCTCCAGACATTACCCAGAGACTGGAGGGAACTACGACAAGTGAGCGTGTGAGAACCCTCCCTATCTATGTCACCTCAACCCATTCAGCAACTGCCACAATCTCTAAACTCAACCAGCCCCTCACCCAACATCACCACTGTGATATGCCACAGCCCATTCACTCATCATTTCCTCTGTAACCTCCTCCTGCTACGACACAACCTCCTTATCTCTGTAGACTCCTCTAGCCCCACCAACTCCCTCCCTATCTCTGTCACCTCTCCTTCCATACATCCCTCCCTATGTCTGTAACATGCTCCAAATGCTACACACTACCCTATATGTGTAAACCCCTTCACCCGCTACACCCCCTCCCTATCTCTGTAACGTCCTCCAGACCCTACAACCCCTTCTTATTTCTGTAACCTCCTCCAGACCCTACCCCCGCTTCTTATTTCTGTAACCTCCTCCAGACCCTACACCCCCTTCTTATTTCTGTAACCTCCTCTAGACCCTACACCCCCTTCTTATTTCTGTAACCTCCTCTAGACCCTACACCCCCTTCTTATTTCTGTAACCTCCTCCAGACCCTACACCCCTTCTTATTTCAGTAACCTCCTCCAGACCCTACACCCCTTCTTATTTCTGTAACCTCCTCCAGACCCTACACCCCCTTCTTATTTCTGTAACCTCCTCCAGACCCTACACCCCTTCTTATTTCTGTAACCTCCTCCAGACCATACACCCCCTTCTTATTTCTGTAACCTCCGCCAGACCATACACCCCCTTCTTATTCCTGTAACCTCCTCCAGCCCCTACATCCCCTCCCTATATGTGTAAATCCCTCCTGTCCCTAGACCTCTGCCCTGTCTCTGTAACCTCCTCGAGAGCCTACACCCCCTCCCTATATCTGTAATCCCCTCCAGCCCCTACACCCCCCTCCCTATCTCTGTAACCCCCTCCCACTCCTACACCCCCTCGCTATCACTGGAACCCCCTCCAGCCCCTACACTCCCTCCCTATCTCTGTAATCCCCTCCAGTCCCTACACCCCCTCCCTATCTCTGGAACCCCCTCCAACCGCTATACCCCCTCGCTGTCTCTGTAACGACCTCCCACTGCACATACCTTCCTGTTTTGTGTAACCTCCTCCAGCCCCTACAATTGTCACTATCTCTGTAAGGTCTGCCAGCCCTTACACCTCTATCTCTGTTACCTCCTCCAGCCCAATGCTTTGTCAGAGCAGCAGTCGGAGAGGAGCAGAAAGGTTGGAGTCTTCACTCTGTCCAGAGGCAAGTCTCCTGAGGTGACCTCACAATTTAACAATTAGCTCAGGGAAAGAGGATTGGTTGTCTAGGAACCACTTTTCGGGGCTCAGAGTAAAACCTGTCGGGAGACAGAATGTAAAGTCCTTATCCTTGTGCCTTGTCATTCTTTAGGAATAGAGAAAGCACAAGAAATCTGATTTGTTGAGTAATGGGTAAGGTTGGGTAGTTTCTTCCTAGTTTATTGTTTGTACTTGCTAAGGAGAACTCGGCACTGCGGAATGCTCCTCCTACTAGAATGTGTGAAATCAAAGACACTTCCAGTCTCCTTGGTGACCATGTATTCAAGAAGTATATTCAGCTGCAGCTCCTGATTTGGCACAAGGAGCAGATGCAGCTGCAGATGGAGTCATGATGGAGCATCCATGATGCTGAAGACATTGTGGATAGTACATATACTGAGCTGTTACACCATACGTAAGAGCTACACAGGCAGAAAGGTCTGGGGCAACCACCAGGAAGACTGTGGTCAGGTCATGCACAAGTCTCCTGTGGCTATTCCCTCACAAACAGATACCGCGTGCTGGATACAGTTGTTGGGGGTGGCCTATCAGGGGAAAGTTTGCAGTGTCGCAACTGGCTCTGCAGCATAGTGCAGGAAGTAAAAGGCTGGCTGGTCTTCAGTGACAGAGGAACTCGTTTGTCAGAGGAACTGACAGGCAGTTCTGTGGTGCAGAAAATGGGGGGGGGGATACTAAATGAGTATTTTGCATCAGTATTTACTGTGGAAAAGGATATGGAAGACATAGACTGTCGGGAAACAGATGGTGACATCTTGTAAAATGTCCAGATTACAGAAAAGGAAGTGTTGGATGTCTTGAAATGCATAAAAGTGGATAAATCCACAGGACCTGATCGGGTGTACCCCAGAACTCTGTGGGAAGCTGGAGAAGTGATTGCTGGGCCTCTTGCTGAGATATTTGTATCATCGATAGTCACAGGTGAGGTGCTGGAAGACTGGAAGTTGGCTAACGTGGTGCTACTGTTTAAGAAGGGTGGTAAAGACAAGCCAGGGAACTATAAACTGGTGAGCTTGACGTCAGTGGCGGGCAAGTTGTTGGAGGGAATCCTGAGGGACAGGATGTACGTGTATTTGGAAAGGCAAGGACTGATTAGGGAGAGTCAGCATGGACTTGTGCGTGGGAAATCATGTCTCACAAACTTGATTGAGTTTTTTGAAGAAGTAACAAAGAAGATTGATGAGGACAGAACATAAATGTGATCTACATGGACTACAGTAAGGCATTTGACAAGGTTCCCCATGGGAGACTGGTTAGCAAGTTTAGATCTCGTGGAATAAAGGGAAAACTAGCCATTTGGATACAGAACTGGCTCAAATGTAGAAGACATGGTGGTGGAGGGTTGTTTTTCAGACTGGAGGCCTGTGACCAGTGGAGTGCCACAAGGATCGGTGCTTTTTGTCCTCAACTTTTTGTCATTTACATAAATGATTTGGATGCGAGCATAAGAGGTACAGTTAGTATGTTTGCAGACGACACCAAAATTGGCGGTGTGTTGGACAGTGAAGAGGGTTACCTCAGATTACAACAGGATCTGGACCAGATGGGCCAATGGGCTGAAAAGTGGCAGATGGAGTTTAATTCAGATAAATGCGAGGTGCTGCATTTTGGGAAAGCAAATCTTGGCAGGACTTTTACACTTAATGGTAAGGGCCGAGGGAGTGTTGCTGAACAAAGAGACCTTGGAGTGCAGGTTCATAGCTCCTTGAAAGTGGAGTCGCAGGTAGATAGGATAGTGAAGAAGGCATTTGGTATGCTTTCTTTTATTGGTCAAAGTATTGAGTACAGGAGTTGACATGTCACGTTGCGGCTGTACAGGACATTGGTTAGGCCGCTGTTGGAATATTGGGTGCAATTCTGGTCTCCTTCCTATCAGAAAGATGTTGTGAAACTCAAAAGGGTTCAGAAAAGATTTCCAAGGAGGTTGGTAGGATTGGAGAGTTGAGCTCTAGGGAGAGGCTAAACAGGCTGGGGCTGTTTTCCCTGGAGTGTCAGAGGCTGAGGGGTGACCTTATATGACTCTATAACTCTCTATGTCCACAAATGGGACTCTCGAACGGGATATTATCCTCCTGGTCAGAGCTCCAGAGTAGCTGTCAGGCATTCTGAAGGGGGAGGGTGAATAACCAGCTGTCGTGGTACATGTTTATATATAAAAAAAATGAAATGTGGTTCTGTAATACGAATTGAGAGAGTTAGGGAATAGATTAAAAAGGAAGTCATAAAATATCTTTAGCTGACAGGATCAAGGAAAATCCCAAGGCTTTTTATAAGTATATTAAGAGCAAGTGCAGCATCTCCTCATAAGCTGCCTCTGCACCGAGCTTTAGAAGGTCTGTAATGCTGATTTTTGATCTTACATTTCATTTTTCTAATTCATACCTAAGATTTTGTGCCTAGATATCTTTGTTCCTAGGATCATGCCAGATATGGTGACTTTGTACACTTTTTGCTCCAGTGCCAGTGTATCATGACAGTTTTATGGCACAAAGTGAAATAACCAAATTAAACCAGCCATTGAATTACTGTATTTGCAACACAGTAACATTGTTGAAGGCCTCAATAAGCACCTCAATGGTTCCTAACCAGACGTTTGAATAAGCAATCCCAGACTTTGCAATTAATGAAATTTCAGAAACCAGTTTGTACCTGAAACAAAACACTTCACTATTTATTAAATACACAATAAGTTCAGCAAAGAGAAAATGATCTCTCTGTAATCTAACTAATGTTTATGTTTCAAACCCGAAACATTTGGTTTCAGACCCCATTCACACAAAAGACAGATAGACAGACAAACTAACATAAAAGAAATATCATAATTGGCCAGATTGCTGAAACCATTTTCATGTTGCATTGTTTCACAGGTAGGAATGGGGCTGCTTTTTCAAAACACTGATTAGGGTCACCTTCTCAGTTCACCCAGGCAAAAGCAGAAATACTTCTAATGCAACTTCCTACTCTTTGGAATTCTAAATGCCAACGTGACAGATTTGGCACAGAGCTTTCAAATCTTCATGCTGCCTTTGTTAGAAGCCAAACTCATCTACACAGCAAATACACACAATTACTTCAGTTCTAGTTCTGCCCTGATAGTCTGATTGCCTCTTCCTGAGGTCTCAATAACCATTCAACAACTGCTGTCTGCTTCAACATAGGGCCTCTTCCAGACTTGCTGGAACCAATTCCCAGATACAGACCTTGTTAATAGCCACCTTCTGCTATCTGTTTAAACACAATACCCTTCACTTTGTCTGTTGGAATTCCTTTAACCAAGAATCTGCCTGCAATTAGCCTCCAGGCCTGCCCTCACAAACAAACAGACGCTTGTTGATCTGCTATCTTCCTTTTACCACAAGCTGTCCCAAATTCCACAGTTCATTTTCAGCTCATACTTCCCAATTCACAACTCCAACCAAAACTGGTAAAACAATACAAACAAAAATAATGAAAAATCAGTGAGAGTTCTAACATTAGTTACTTGTATGTCTTGATTGATTATATCTCTTCTCTGCCCCACATTCCAGGATTCAATTTGGTGAACCCTCAATGTGCTGACTCTAAGATAAGGAAATCCTTCCTCAGCTGAAGTGACTCAAGCTGTAAACTGTCAATACCTCCCAACTGTCATTTGAGGCGTCTGACAAATGGCCATAAAATGAAGTACTTCTTAAGACTTCCATCATTCTGCCTACATTGGGTCATATCCACAGGGCCCATGCTTCCTGGGAGTAGAGCAATGTGAACACTGAGGGCTGTGCTGAACACTCAGTGTGAGGGCAGGGAGTCAGACATCAATATCAGGGCTGCTTACTTACTCCCAAACGTTATCCTGCGACCGTCCGAGCTGTTGGCACCGACTGTGTTCCCCGCCTCACAGGAGTACACACCCTCCTGTTTGTGAGTGACTCTGTACAAGGTCAGGTCTCTCTCAGATGATTCCAGAGACTCAGCCTCCTCTCCCTGTCTCAGTTCCCACTTGTACCAGCTGGTTGGGGGGTTGCTGTCGCTGGTGCAGCTCAGAGTGATGTTGTCACCTTCGTGTATCGCACTGTCCGATGGAGAGACTGACACCTGCATGTTCCGAGGGGAATCTGACAGAAAGGAACAAGACTCTCAGTGAGATATAGCATTACTTGAGCATCCCTCACTAAGGGAGACATTGCAAGGGGTGACATAACAGGAAAATCGGTCACAGATCCCACACGGCAGATAACTTGACAATTCTTCAATTAAAGGGCTCAGCTTTTAAGGAAGAGAAAGGGTGAGAGGTAAAACAAATTAGGGACAGATTGCCAAAGTTCAGGGCTGCAAATGGGAGAGTGAATCGGGAAATACTCAAGAGGCTGAAACTGGAAGGGGTTACAAGGATAAGAGGGGGTATAGGGAATGGGGAGCATTACAGATACAGAGAGGGATGTAGGGACTGGTGGAGGTCCAGAGTAGGGAGGGGTGTAAGGACCAGTGCAGGTTACAGAGACAGAGAGGGGTGTCGAGGCTGGAGAATGAAACAGGGATAGGGAGAGCTTTTGGGACTATAGGGAGGTACAGAAATAGGGAGGGGGTAGGTACTGGAGAATGTTATGGATATAGGGAGGAGTGTAGGGACTGGAGGGGGTTACAGAGATAGGGAGCGGGTGTAGGGACCAGAGGGGGTTACAGAGACAGGAAGGGGGTGTAGGGGCTGGAGGGGGTTTTGGGGTTGGGAGGGGGTGTAGGAGCTGGAGGGGGTGACAGAGATAGGGAGGGGGTGTAGGGGCTGGAGGGGGTTACAGAGAAAGGGAGGGGGTGTAGGGGCTGGAGGGGGTTATAGAGATAGGGAGGGGGTTGTAGAGGCTGGAGGGGGTTATAGAGATAGGGAGGGGGTGTAGGGGCTGGAGGGGGTTATAGAGATAGGAGAGGGTGTAGAAGCTGGAGGGGGTTACAGAGATAGGGAGGGGGGTGTAGGGGCTGGAGGGGGTTAAAGAGACAGGGAGGGGGTGCAGTGGCTGAGGGGTTTACAGACATAGGGAGAGGTGTAGGGTTTGGAGGGGGTTACAGAGCTGGGAGGGGGTGCAGGGGCTGGAGAGGGTTACAGAGATAGTGGGGGGTGTAGGGGCAGAAGGTGGTTAAAGAGATGAGGGGGGTTAGGGGCTGGAGGGGGTTACAAAGATAGGGAAGGGGTGCAGTGGCTGTGAGTTCAGAGACCGGGGGACAGTGAAACTTTGGATAAGTCGCTCTCATGCAGTGAGTAGTGACAGAGACCGGGGAGTTTACATTGGGAAAAGGTCAACCTGGGAATGTTACTCACAGAGCATCTCGATCCTGAAGCTCTTTGAAGCTTGTTTTCCAATAACGTTTTCCGCTTCGCAGTAATAATCTCCAGATTCCGTTGGGGTGATGGAGCGTATGGTCAGGATGTTCCCTGTCCCCTTGTTAACGGCTGTGTTCACATTGTCCTTATACCAGGTGTAGCGAGCTCCTGGATTACTCCTGGAGTTACAGGTCAGGGTAACCCGGTCTCCCTCCTTCACCTCTCCCTGTGGCTCACTGCGAACAATGGTAACATCTCCAGGACCATCTACAAGAGGAATTACAGCTCGATTCAGGTCAGGGAGAGGGATAAAGCTGTAGAACATTCTCCCAAATCTCCGAATAAATGCTGCCCCTGAGCACTGACATCATTTCACAGAAAGACCTCCAGAATTCCTCATATCCTGAAAGAGGCCATTCATCCCCTCTTCTCCATGCTAGAATTTCTCATTCCCAAGTGCACCCTCCTCTGTAATGCCTGACTATCCAACTGTAGTGTGGAGACCCGGGATCCAAACACAGTGCTCCGAGTGTGGTCTGGGGGCTATTTTCTGGTTATCCCACACCCTCTTTACTTACACTGTACATTAATGTGTTTGGGTGTAGAATCCCGGGAGCTGACAGAATTCCGTGCTCTACAGATGTAGCTACAAGATGCATCATCCCTGGTGGGTTGAATCCTAATCGTGTCGGTATTTTCTCGCAGATTGTTCCGTTGTCCGTTGCACATTTTCCTCCAGCTGTAGGTATGAACCGGGGGGTTGGCTTCACCTCGACACGTTAACGTGATCTCGGTCCCCTCCTTCACTGTATCCTCAGAAATAATCTCCACGTTCCTCGGTCCATCTGTTGGGAGAGAGAGAGAGAGAGAGAGAGACGTGATTCCAAGATTTCAGAATCCCTCACATATCCAGGTCCACAGGAGACAGGGGGTCTCCGAGGGGTGGGGTGGGGGAACACCAGAAAGATCCCTGATCGGAAATGAAACCAGGAAAAGTGACAAAAAAGAGCTCAGGGTCATTGCCAGCTGAAGGCAGAGCCGACGGGGGCAGGAATCAGGCGATACTCAAGAGGCCAGGACTCGAGGGGGTTACAGACATGTAGAGGGATGGAGGGGCTGGGGTAGGGTACAGAGATAGGGAAGAGTGGAGGGGCTGGAGGGGGTTACAGAGATAGGGAGGGGTGTAGGGGCTGGAGTAGGTGACAGAGATAGGGAGGGGTGTAGGGGCTGGAGGGGGTTACTGAGATAGGGAGGGGGTGTAGGGGCTGGAGGGGGTTACAGAGATAGTGGGGGGTGTAGGGGCAGAAGGTGGTTAAAGAGATGAGGGGGGTTAGGGGCTGGAGGGGGTTACAAAGATAGGGAAGGGGTGCAGTGGCTGTGAGTTCAGAGACCGGGGGACAGTGAAACTTTGGATAAGTCGCTCTCATGCAGTGAGTAGTGACAGAGACCGGGGAGTTTACATTGGGAAAAGGTCAACCTGGGAATGTCACTCACAGAGCACCTCGATCCTGAAGCTCTTTGAAGCTTGTTTTCCAATAATGTTTTCCGCTTCGCAGTAATAATCTCCAGATTCCGTTGGGGTGATGGAGCGTATGGTCAGGATGTTCCCTGTCCCCTTGTTAACTGCTGTGTTCACATTGTCCTTATACCAGGTGTAGCGAGCTCCTGGATTACTCCTGGAGTTACAGGTCAGGGTAACCCGGTCTCCCTCCTTCACCTCTCCCTGTGGCTCACTGCGAACAATGGTAACATCTCCAGGACCATCTACAAGAGGAATTACAGCTCGATTCAGGTCAGGGAGAGGGATAAAGCTGTGGAACATTCTCCCAAATCTCCGAATAAATGCTGCCCCTGAGCACTGACATCATTTCACAGAAAGACCTCCAGAATTCCTCATATCCTGAAAGAGGCCATTCATCCCCTCTTCTCCATGCTAGAATTTCTCATTCCCAAGTGCACCCTCCTCTGTAATGCCTGACTATCCAACTGTAGTGTGGAGACCCGGGATCCAAACACAGTGCTCCGAGTGTGGTCTGCGGGCTATTTTCTGGTTATCCCACACCCTCTTTACTTACACTGTACATTAATGTGTTTGGGTGTAGAATCCCGGGAGCTGACAGAATTCCGTGCTCTACAGATGTAGCTACAAGATGCATCATCCCTGGTGGGTTGAATCCTAATCGTGTCGGTATTTTCTCGCAGATTGTTCCGTTGTCCGTTGCACATTTTCCTCCAGCTGTAGGTATGAACCGGGGGGTTGGCTTCACCTCGACACGTTAACGTGATCTCGGTCCCCTCCTTCACTGTATCCTCAGAAATAATCTCCACGTTCCTCGGTCCATCTGTTGGGAGAGAGAGAGAGAGAGAGAGAGACGTGATTCCAAGATTTCAGAATCCCTCACATATCCAGGTCCACAGGAGACAGGGGGTCTCCGAGGGGTGGGGTGGGGGAACACCAGAAAGATCCCTGATCGGAAATGAAACCAGGAAAAGTGACAAAAAAGAGCTCAGGGTCATTGCCAGCTGAAGGCAGAGCCGACGGGGGCAGGAATCAGGCGATACTCAAGAGGCCAGGACTCGAGGGGGTTACAGACATGTAGAGGGATGGAGGGGCTGGGGTAGGGTACAGAGATAGGGAAGAGTGGAGGGGCTGGAGGGGGTTACAGAGATAGGGAAGGGTGGAGGGGCTGGAGTAGGTTACAGAGATAGGGAGGGGTGTAGGGGCTGGAGTAGGTGACAGAGATAGGGAGGGGTGTAGGGGCTGGAGGGGGTTACTGAGATAGGGAGGGGGTGTAGGGGCTGGAGGGGGTTACAGAGATAGGGAGGGGTGTAGGGGCTGGAGGGGGTTACAGAGATAGGGAGGGGGTGTAGGGGCTGGAGGGGGTTACAGAGATAGGGAGGGGGTGTAGGGGCTGGAGGGGGTTACAGAGTTAGGGAGGGGGTGTAGAGTCTGGAGGAGGTTACAGAGATGGGGAGGGGGTATACGGGCTGGAGGGGGTTACAGAGATAGGGAGGGGGTGTAGGGGCTGGAGGGGGTTACAGAGATAGGGAGGGGGTGTAGGGGCTGGAGGGCGTTACAGAGATAGGGAGGGGGTATACGGGCTGGAGGGGGTTACAGAGAGAGGGAGTGAGTGTAAGGGCTGGAGGGCGTTACAGAGACAGGGAGAGAGTATAGGGGCTGGGGATCATTATAGAGGTAAGGAGGGGGTTTAGGGACTGAAGGGTTTAACAGAGAGAGGGAGGGGTGTAGGAGCTGGAGGGGGTGACAGAGATAGAGAGGGAGTGATGGAGGGTGTTGAAAGCCAAGAATGGGAATTTTACAATTGAGGTGTTGCTGAACTGGGGAACGATGCAGGAGAGGGAGTGAGAGGAGGGTGATTCGGGAAAGGGATTCGTTGTGGGTTCAGAGACCGGGGGACAGTGAAGTTTTGGATAAGTCGCTCTCATGCAGTGAGTAGTGACAGAGACCGGGGAGTTTACATTGGGAAAAGGTCAACCTGGGAATGTCACTCACACAGCACCTCGATCCTGAAGCTCTTTGAAGTTTGTTTTCCAATAACGTTTTCCGCTTTGCAGTAATAATCTCCAGATTCCGTTGGGGTGATGGAGCGTATGGTCAGGATGTTCCCTGTCCCCTTGTTAACTGCTGTGTTCACATTGTCCTTATACCAGGTGTAGCGAGCTCCTGGATTACTCCTGGAGTTACAGGTCAGGGTAACCCGGTCTCCCTCCTTCACCTCTCCCTGTGGCTCACTGCGAACAATGGTAACATCTCCAGGACCATCGACAAGAGGAATTACAGCTCGATTCAGGTCAGGGAGAGGGATAACACTGTGGAACATTCTCCCAAATCCCTGAATAAATGCTGCCCCTGAGCACTGACATCATTTCACAGAAAAACCACCAGAATTCCTCATATCCTGAAAGAGGCCATTCATCCCCTCTTCTCCATGCTAGAATTTCTCATTCCCAAGTGCACCCTCCTCTGTAATGCCTGACTATCCAACTGTCGTGTGGAGACCCGGGATCTAAACACAGTGCTCCGAGTGTGGTCTGGGGGCTATTTCTTGTATATCCCACAACCTCTTTACTTACACTGTACATTAATGTGTTTGGGTGTAGAATCCCGGGAGCTGACAGAATTCCACGCCGTACAGATGTAGCTACAAGTTACAGAGGAGGTTTATGGCTTGGAGGGGGTTACAGAGATAGGGAGGAGGTGTAGGAGCTGGAGGAGGGTACAGGGATAGGAAGGGGGTGTAGGGATTGGAGGAGGTTACAGAGATAGGGAGGAGGTGTAGGAGCTGGAGGAGGGTACAGGGATAGGGAGGGGGTGTAGGGATTGGAGGAGGTTACAGAGATAGGGAGGGGGTGTAGGAGCTGGAGGAGGGTACAGGGATAGGGAGGGACATGAAGTTTTAGCTCAGTATAATGTGAGAGTTTGTTGGTGAGTGGGACTCTCAGACTGATGACACTCACACTGAATATCCAGTCGTATGGGATCAGATTCCTTTTCACCCACGGTGTTCCCCGCTGTACAGGTGATCTCACAGCCAACATCTTCAACAGAAGCGTAGAATGAACATTGAGACGTCCATTGATTCCCAGAACAGAGAGACATCGAACCGTGTGGACACACCTTCCACCAGCGATAGGAAACTGCTGCTGGATGGCCATCAGACTGACAGCTGAGGGTTGTCCACACTCCAGCTCGAACTGAAGGTGGGAATGTGATTCGGACACTGGTCGGAGCATCTGGAAATAAACACCCAACACCATTAGGACTGACCCTCATACAGTGCCCACTCCCTCAGCACTGACCCTCCGACAGAGCAGCACTCCCTCAGCACAGACCCTCCGACAGTGCCCATTCCCTCAGCACTGACCCTCCGACAGTACCCACTCTCTCAGCACTGACCCTCCGACAGTGCCCACTCCATCAGCACTGACCCACCGACAGTGCCCACTCCCTCAGCACCCACCCTCCGACAGTGCCCACTCCCTCAGCACTGACCCTCCGACAGTGCCCACTCACTCAGCATTGACCCTCTGACAGTGTGGCACTCCCTCAGCACTGACTCTCCGAGAGTGCAGCACTCCCTCAGCACTGACCCTCCAACAGTGCAGCACTCCCTCAGCACTGACCCACCAACAGTGCAGCACTCCCTCAGCACTGACCCTCCAACAGTGCGGCATTCCCTCAGCACTGACCCTCCATCAGTGCAGCATTACATCAGCACTGCCCCTCCGACAATGCGGCACTCCCTCAGCTCTGACCCTCCGACAGTGCGGCACTCCCTCAGCACTGACCCTCCGACAGTGCGGCACTCCCTCAGCCATGACCCTCCGACAGTGCGGCACTCCCTCAGCACTGACCCTCCAACAGTGCGGCACTCCCTCAGCACTGACCGTCCAACAGTGTAGCACTCCCTCAGCACTGACCCTCCAACAGTGCGGCATTCCCTCAGCACTGACCCTCCATAAGTGCGGCATTACATCAGCACTGACCCTCTGACAGTGCGGCACTCCCTCAGCACTGACCCTCCGACAGTGCGGCACTCCCTCAGCACTGACCCTCCAACAGTGCGCCACTCCCTCAGCACTGACCCTCCGACAGTGCGGCACTCCCTCAGCACTGACCCTCCAACAGTGCGCCACTCCCTCAGCACTGACCCTCCGACAGTGCGGCACTCCCTCAGCACTGACCCTCCGACAGTGCGGCACTCCCTCAGCACTGACCCTCCGACAGTGCGGCATTCCCTCAGCACTGACCCTCCATAAGTGCGGCATTACATCAGCACTGACCCTCCGACAGTGCGGCACTCCATCAGCACTGACCCTCCGACAGTGCGGCACTCCCTCAGCACTGACCCTCCAACAGTGCGCCACTCCCTCAGCACTGACCCTCCGACAGTGCGGCACTCCCTCAGCACTGACCCTCCGACAGTGCGGCACTCCCTCAGCACTGACCCTCCGACAGTGCGGCACTCTATCTGCATGTGCCCTTGAATGGTTAACGTACAGAAGCTGTTTGACCAGGTTTGGAAATACCAGGTGAATGAATTCAGGAGCTGTGTTTCTGGGGATACTCACACTGCACCTTGATGGTGATGGTGTGTGATCTCCCTGTCCCAACGTTGTTTCTAGCCTCACACTGATAATTCCCACTGTCGTCCTTGCTGATGCTTTCAAACAGCAGTATCTGCCCGCTGACTGGCTTGTTCTGAGTGAGTCTGTACCAGCTGTACCCTGAGACTGCAGGGTCACTGTTCTGACTGGTACAGCTAATATTCACAGTGTCACGCTCGTTCACAGACGTTAAATCTCTCCTAGCGTCACCATTCACACTGTGTGCAATCTGAAAATCTCTCGGTTTATCTGAAACAGAGGTTTGTTACCAATCTGGTTAATGTTGACATGGTGGGAAATGTTTTACTGATGGTGTTGTCACTGAAGTTTCCATTCGGCCCCTCTGCTCCATGCTAGGATTTCTGTTCCAGATCAGCTTCCTCAGCACCTCATCTTCATCTCCCTCTCTCCCTCGTGTGTTTAACCAGCTTCCCCTGCACCAATGCATGGAAAGGATTCACTTCCACAGGGAATTGTCGGAGTGAGTCCCACATGCCCTGCCCTCCAACTCCCTGTCAGAGTGAGTCTCACATTCCCAGCCCTCCAACTCCCTGTGGGAGTGAGTCTCACATTCCCAGCTCTCCAACTCCCTGTGGGAGTGAGTCTCACATTCCCAGCCCTCCAACTCCCTGTGGGAGTGAGTCTCACATTCCCAGCCCTCCAACTCCCTGTCGGAGTGAGTCTCACATTCCCAGCCCTCCAACTCCCTGTGGGAGTGAGTCTCACATTCCCAGCCCTCCAACTCCCTGTGGGAGTGAGTCTCACATTCCCAGCCCTCCAACTCCCTGTGGGAGTGAGTCTCACATTCCCTGGCCTCTAACTCCCTGTGGGAGTGAGTCCCACATTCGCCTCTCCCCCAACTCTCTGGGTGAAGATGTTTCTCCTGAATTCCCAATGGGAGTTATTCAGGACTTTGTCTTACCGACGGCCTCTCCTTCCGGTCACTCCCTCCCACTGTACCACCTCCCCTCCCCAACACACACAGAAGTGGAAATATCTTCCATCTGACTCCCCGAGAGAAATCCTTTGAAGAATTGTAAACACATCGATCAGGTCACTCCCTCAGACCCCTCTTCTCGAGAGAAACCTGCCTCAGTCTGTTCACAATCTCCCAATGGTTATAACCTCCAGATTGGGTATCATATTTGGAATAATGAGATAGGAAATACAGACCGAGTTTTGAGTGTAGTCTATCCAAACGATACAGACACTGGAACTGTGCACAGTGCTCCAAATGTGGGTCTGACTGAGGGATATACAGTTCTGTGGAGCTGTGCACAGTGCTGTGAGTGTGGTCTAACTGAGAGATATACAGTCTGGGGAGCTGTGCACTGTGCTGTGAGTGTGGGTCTAACTGAGGGATATACAGTCTGGGGAGCTATGCACAGTGCTGTGAGTGTGGTCTAACTGAGGGATATACAGTCTGGGGAGCTGTGCAAAGTACTGTGAGTGTGGTCTAACTGAGAGATATACAGTCTGGGGAGCTGTGCACAGTGCTGTGAGTGTGGGTGTAACTGAGGGACATACAGTCTGGGGATCTATGCACAGTGCTGTGTGTGTTGGTGTAACTGAGGGATATACAGTCTGGGGAGCTGTGCACAGTACTGTGAGTGTGGTCTAACTGAGAGATATACAGTCTGGGGAGCTGTGCACAGTGCTGTGAGTGTGGGTGTAACTGAGGGACATACAGTCTGGGGATCTATGCACAGTGCTGTGTGTGTTGGTGTAACTGAGGGATATACAGTCTGGGGAGCTATGCACAGTGCTGTGAGTGTGGGTGTAACTGAGGGATATACAGTCTGGGGAGCTGTGCACAGTGCTGTGTGTGTGGGTGCAACTGACGGATATACAGTCTGGGGAGCTGTGCACAGTGCTGTGAGTGTGGGTCTAACTGAGGCATATACAGTCTGGGGAGCTATGCACAGTGCTCTGAGTGTGGTCTAACTGAGGGATATACAGTCTGGAGAGCTATGCACAGTGCTGTGTGTGTGGGTGTAACTGAGGGATATACAGTCTGGGGAGCTGTGCACAGTGCTGTGTGTGTGGGTCTAACTGAGGGATATACAGTCTGGGGAGCTGTGCACAGTGCTGTGAGTGTGGGTCTAACTGAGGGATATACAGTCTGGGGAGCTGTGCACAGTGCTGTGAGTGTGGGTCTAACTGAGGGATATACAGTCTGGGGAGCTGTGCACAGTGCTGTGAGTGTGGGTCTAACTGAGAGATATACAGTCTGGGGAGCTGTATACAGTGCTCCCAGTTCTCCACTTGTGCTCACCTCTCATTGTGTTGCCTTCGGCCTTCCCTCCATCTCCCTCTGATTATCCCCATCCTGCCGGGAGTATTTCCTCACTGCCGTGTCAGGGGTGCCTGAATGAGACTCAGTTCCCCCAATAACCCTCCACACAGAGATCTATGGCACTTACACTGCCCTCTCAATTCAATACCCTCCGACCTGCCGCTCCCAATCCTGTTCCTCACTTCACAGAAATATTCCCCAAACTGTGAGTAGCTGATGTCTCTGATTTCCATGGTTTGACGCCAAGCGCTGGGGAGCTGAACTCCGTCCTGATACCAGGAATACCCGGTGACGGCTGGTTGACTGTAGAGGACATCACACTGTAAGGTAACAGAGTCCCCTTCCTGCAGTCTGTCTTTGTGTCCCTCGGTCAGTGAGATACTGACATTGCGAGGTTTATCTGAAAGTGAACAGAGTGAGCCATTCACTCTGGGTCACTCTCGAGAAGGTCACACCTCAGTCACCTAGGGAGGGGTCAGGGAGAGAGGATCCGAAACATTCAGTCAGTGTTTAGCTGTAAGGAGGAGAGACAGTGGGAGGGAGAGAGAGAGTGGGGGAGGGAGAGAGAGAGAGAGAGAGAGAGAGAAAGAGAGAGAGAAAGTGAGGGAGAGATGGAGAGAGAGACAGAAAACATGAGAAAGTATGAGAGAGAGAGAGAGACAGAGAGAGAAACAGAGAGTGAGTGAGAGAGAGAGAGAGGTGGAAAGATTTCCGGAGGGAATTCCAAAGCTCTGATTTCCCAGCCATGTGAGGCACAGCCCCAATGGTGGAACGCTGGGAATTGGGGGATACTTGAGAGTCTGGGATTGTAGAAGGTTCCAGAGATAGGGAGCGTAGGTAGGGGCTGGAGGGGGTTACAGAGATAGGGATGAGTTGTAGGGACTGGAGGGGGTTACAGAGATAGGGAGGGGGTGTAGGGGTGGGAGGGGGTTCCAGAGATAGGGAGCGGGTGTAGGGGCTGGAGGGGATTACAGAGATAGGGATGGGGTGTAGGGGCTGGAGGGGGTGACAGAGATAGGGAGAGGATGTAGGGGTTACAGAGATAGGGAGGGGGTGGAGGGGTTGGAGGGGGGTTACAGAGATAGGGATGGGGTGTAGGGGCTGGAGGGGGTTACATAGATAGGGAGGGGGCGTAGGGGCTGGAGGGGGTTATAGAGATAGGGAGGGGGTGTAGGGGCGGGAGGGGGTTCCAGAGATAGCAAGGGGGTGTTGGGGCTGGAGGAGGTTACAGAGATAGGGAGGGGGTGTAGGGGCTGGACGGGGTTACAGAGATAGGGAGGGGATGTAGGGGCTGGAGGGGGTTACAGAGATAGGGAGAGGATGTAGGGGTTACAGAGATAGGGAGGGGGTGTAGGGGTTGGAGGGGGGTTACAGAGATAGGGAGGGGGCATAGGGGCTGGAGGGGATTACAGAGATAGAGAGGGGGTGTAGAGACTGGAAGAGGTGGCAGAGAGAGAGGTGTGCAGAGGCTGGAGGAGGTAACAGAGATAGGGAGGGGCTGGAGGGTTCAAAGTCGGTTACAGAGATAGTGAGGGGTGTATGGGCTGGAGGAGGCTACAGAGATAGGTAGGAATTATTTGAAATCCCATGCAGACTAATCCTATGCTCCCCCTTGCCTCCTGTTATGAAGATGTGGGTGTACTGCACTTGTAAGAGAGTTAAAAGCTCACAGAACAACCTGACAGCACCAAATATTCTCAATGACCTAACAATATAACACTTGGTCGAAAGCTAGGTTTGCTGGGTTGCTGAGAATTGACAAAACAAATTCGAGTGAGGCCAATCAGTTTAAATTATACCCTGAAAAATACCAAATTCCAATCAAGTTTGAATTTAGTTTTTTGACAATTTTAAAGGTCAATGACATAATCCGATGGTTTGGGGGGGGGGGGGGTAAAAGACTGAGGAAAATCGAACAGTTGGGAGGAGAGCTGCCAAGCCAGTAGCATGTAGAGACTGCCTGAAAAATCGCTCTCTTACAGGTACCTTTATCGATGAATGACCTGTGAAGTAGAATCAGCTAGAAGATGGAATGAAGACAGGAATACAGAGAAGAACACAAAGCTGTCTTTTGAGATAAGAAGTTTTGTTTTGTAAATTTTAATTGGGGTTTAATTAGACTTGTATTGCAGAAGGGAAAGTAAAAGATAGGTTATAGGAAGGAGATGAAAACAGTTGCTGGTTAGTTATTCTCTCGTATACCTTAAGAAATAAAGTTGTTAATTTTTCTTTCAAATAGTTCTTGACCTCTCGAATTTTCACAGATTACTGCAGGGGATAAATCTTTCTTGTGTTGCAGGTTTAAATTAAGCAGGAGGGGTTACCCATGTCATAATACTCCTCATTCCTCTTAATATCTCACCCAGTCGAATCTCAAGCTCCCCCATCACTTCCCACACCTTTAATATCCCACCCAGTCTAATCCCACTCTCCCCCACACTCCCCACACCCTTTAATATCCCACCCAGTCTAATCACACTCTCCCCCTCACTCCCCGCTCCCCTTAATATCCCACCCAGTCTAATCACACTCTCTCCCTCACTCCCCACACCCTTTAATATCCCAACCAGTCTAATCTCACTATCCCCTCACTCCTCACATTCTTTAATATCCCACCCAGTCTAATGCCACTCTGCCCCTCACTTCCCACACCCTTTAATATCCCACCCAGTCTAATCCCACTCTCCCCTCACATCCTTAATATCCCACCCAGTCTAATTCCACTCTCCCCTCACTTCCCACACCCTTTAATATCCCACCCAGTCTAATCCCACTCTCCCCCTCACTCCTCGCTCCCTTTAATATCCCATCCAGTCTAATGCCACTCTCCCCTCACTTCCTGCACCCTTTAATATCCCACCCAGTCTAATCCCACTCTCCCCCTCACTCCCCACTCTCCTTAATATCCCACCCAGTCTAATCCCGCTCTCCCCTCACACCCTTAATATCCCACCCAGTCTAATCCCACTCTTTCCCTCACTCCCCACACCCTTTAATATCCCAACCAGTCGAATCTCACTCTCCCCCCTCACTCCCCACTCCCTTTAATATCCCACCCAGTCTAATCCCACTCTCCCCCTCAATCCCTGCTCCCCTTTTTATCCCACCCAGTCTAATCCCACTCTCCCCTCATACACCCCACTCCCTTTAATATCCCACCCAGTCTAATCCCACTCTCCCCCACACTCTCCACCCTCTTTCATATTCCACCCAGTCTAACTCCACTCTCCTCCTATCTCTCCACACTCCTTGCTCCCTTTAATATCCCACCCGGTCTAATCCTTCTCTCCCCATCACTCCCCACACCCTTTAATATCCGAACCAGTCTATTCCCACTCTCCCCCATCACTTCCCACACCCTTTAATATCCCACCCAGTCTAATCCCACTCTCCCCCTCACTCTCCACCCCCTTTAATATTGCACCCAGTCTAATTCCACTCTCCCCCGAACTCTCCACACTCCTTAATATCCCACCCAGTCTAATCCCACTCTCTCCCTCACTCCCCACTCCCTTTAATATCCCAACCAGTCTAATCCCACTCTTCCCCTCACTCTCCACTCCCTTTAAGATCCCACCTATTCTAATCCCACTCTCCCCACACTCCCTGCAATATCCCACCCAGTCTAACTCATTAACATGCTGCCCTTCATAATATCCCAGTCTCTCCACATTCCATTTTCTAATTCGGATCTGACTTTGCGACTGATATTTCCTCATCCTTTCTGCCTTTAGCTGTCTCTGTGTGTGTGTCTCTCTCTCTCCCCACGTCCCTCTCTTCCCCCAACCCCACTCTCTTTCTCTCTCTCCCTCTCTGTCTCCCCTCCTCTCTCACAAGGTTCCTCTGTATATGTAGATGTACATTGAGAAAGACACATACCACAGGCTGAAGGCAGGAACACTGACAAGAGGAGGAACCACTTCATTAGCAAAGACCTGAAGAGAAATGGAGACAATTCATGAAAAGATTTACATCATCATTGTTGAAATTCATACTCCCTTCTGAACCAACCCATTTAGGAAGACATTTGAGAGGGTCATCACTGAGGGAATGCCACACTGTCAGAGGGTCAGTGCTGGGGGATTGCCGCACTGTCGGAGGGTCAGTGCTGAGGGAGTGCCGCACTGTCGGAGGGTTAGTGCTGAGGGAGTGCTGCACTGTCAGAGGGTCAGTGCTGAGTGAGTACCATTATGTCAGAGTGGTCAGTGCTGAGAGAGTGCTGCACTGTTGGTGGGTTAGTACTGAAGGAATGTTGCACTGTCGGAGGGTCAGTGCGAAGGATGTGCCGCACTGTCACAGAAAGCGAGCAAGGTGAAAACAATGAGTGTTTTTACGTAAGTGTTAAAAATTATTTTAAGTTCTCATCAGTATTTATTGGAGAAGATTCTGAGAGACAGCATTTACTCATATTTGGAAAAGAATGTTCTGATGAAGGATATCCCCATGGCTTTATGCAGGGGAAGTCTGTCTCACAAACTTGATTGAGTGTTTTGAGGAAGTGATGAGGATGACTGATGAGGGAAGGGCAGTGGATGTTGTCTACTCAGACTTTACTAAAGCATTTGACAAGGTCCCTCATGGTAAACTTGTTCCGAAGATTAAGGCACACAGGATCCAGGGTGAGTTGGTCAGTTAGATACAAATTTGGCTTGGTCATAGATTACAGAGAGTCACTGTGGAGGGATGTGGGGGAAATGGGGGTCTGTGACCAGTGGTGTTAAACAGGGCCCAGAGCTGGGCTCCCTGTAGTTGATGAAACAGATAAATAATTTGGATGATAATGTCAGCAGTCTGTTTAATAAGTTTGCAAACATCATGAACTTTGGTGGAGTTGTGGATAGTGAGCAAGGTTGTGAATGGATTCAGCAGGGTATAGATCATCTGGAAAGTTGGACAGAGAAATGGCAGATGGAGTTTAATCTGGATAAGTGTGAGGTGATGCATTTTGCCAGGACAAATGTTTAGGAAAATATCAAATAAATGGCAGGACCCTAAGGAGCGCTGATACACAGAGGGATCTTTGGGTGCTGAGGGTCTGGAGTTACATGTAGGGTGAGACTGGAGAAGAATGGCAGATTTCCTTCCCTGAAGTATATCAGTGACCTCAATTGGTTTGTCCAACAGTGTTCATATGGCCATCATTAGATTATGATTTGGAGATACCAGTGTTGGACTGGGGTGTACAAAGTTAAAAATCACACAACAAAGCACTAGCTTTCAGAGCGCTGCTCCTCCATCAGATGGTTGTGGAGCATAAGATCACAAGATACAGAATTTACAGCAAAAGTGTAGTATGATGTAACTAAAATTATATCTTGGAAAAGACCTGGAATGTTTGTTAAGTCTCTCATCTTTTAGAATGAACATGTTGGTTTCAGTTCTTTCATATGTAAATCGCAAAAAATGTAAAAGTTATGTTCTCAATGAACTTTAACAACTGGTGTCATGTCAGCCCAGATAATGCATTGAAGGTGTGAGCTGTCCTGTGGGAGACTCTGTGCCACAATAAACAGAGAGGTAAAAACAATGACTGCAGATGCTGGAAAGCAAATACTGGATTAGTGGTGCTGGAAGAGCACAGCAGTTCAGGCAGCATCCAACGAGCAGCGAAATCGACGTTTCGGGCAAAAGCCCTTCATCCGGAATAAAGGCAGTGAGCCTGAAGCGTGGAGAGATAAACTAGAGGAGGGTGGGGGTGGGGAGAGAGTAGCAATAGAGTACAATGGGTGAGTGGGGGAGGAGATGAAGGTGATAGATCAAGGACGAGAGGGTGGAGTGGATAGGTGGAAAAGGAGATAGGCAGGTCGGACAAGTCCGGACAAGTCATGGGGACAGTGCTGAGCTGGAAGTTTGAAACTAGGATGAGGTGGGGGAAGGGGAAATGAGGAAGCTGTTGAAGACCACATTGATGCCCTGGGGTTGAAGTGTTCCAAGGCGGAAGATGAGGCGTTCTTCCTCCAGGCGTCTGGTGGTGAGGGAGCGGCGGTGAAGGAGGCCCAGGACCTCCATGTCCTCGGCAGAGTGGAAGGGGGAGTTGAAATGTTGGGCCACGGGGCGGTTTGGTTGATTGGTGCGGGTGTCGCGGAGATGTTCCCGAAAGCGCTCTGCTAGGAGGCGCCCAGTCTCCCCAATGTAGAGGAGACCACATCGGGAGCAACGGATACAATAAATGATATTGGTGGATGTGCAGGTAAAACTTTGATGGATGTGGAAGGCTCCTTTAGGGCCTTGGATAGAGGTGAGGGAGGAGGTGTGGGCACAGGTTTTACAGTTCCTGCGGTGGCAGGGGCAAGTGCCAGATTGGGAGGGTGGGTCGTAGAGGGGTGTGGACCTGACCAGGTAGTCTCAGAGGGAACGGTCTTTGTGGCAGGCGGAAAGGGGTGGGGAGGGAAATATATCCCTGGTGGTGGGGTCTTTTTGGAGGTGGCGGAAATGTCGGCGGATGATTTGGTTAATGCAAAGGTTTGTAGGGTGGAAGGTGAGCACCAGGGGCGTTCTGTCCTTGTTACGGTTGGAGGGAGGGGGTTTGAGGGCAGAGGTGCGGGATGTGGACGAGATGCGTTGGAGGGCATCTTTAACCACGGGGGAATGGAAATTGCGGTCTCTAAAGAAGGAGGCCATCTGGTGTGTTCTATGGTGGAACTGGTCCTGGGAGCAGATACGGCGGAGGAGGAGAAATTGGGAACATGGGATGGCATTTTTGCAAGAGATAGGGTGGAACGAGGTGTAATCCAGGTAGCTATGGGAATCGGTGGGTTTGTAAAAAATGTCAGTGTCAAGTCGGTCGTCACTAATGGAGATGGAGAGGTCCAGGAAGGGGAGGGAGGTGTCAGAGATGGTCCAGGTAAATTTAAGGTCAGGGTGGAATGTGTTGGTGAAGTTGATGAATTGCTCAACCTCCTCGCGGGAGCACGAGGTGGCGCCAATGCAGTCATCAATGTGCGGAGGAAGAGGTGGGGAGTGGTGCTGGTGTAATTACGGAAGATCAACTGCTCTACGTAGCCTACAAAGAGACAGGCATAGCTGGGGCCCATATGTGTGCCCATGGCTATGCCTTTGGTCTGGAGGAAGTGGGAGGATTCAAAGGTGAAATTGTTAAGGGTGAGGACCAGTTTGGCCAAATGAATGAGAGTGTCAGTGGAAGGGTACTGTTGGGGCTGGAGGGGGTTACAGAGATAGGGAGAGGGTGTAGGGGCTGGAGGGGATTACAGAGATAGGGAGGGGGTGTAGGGGGTTACAGAGATAGAGAGGGGGTGTAGGGGCTGGAGGGGCTTACGGAGATAGGGAGGGGGTGTAGGGGCTGGAGGGGGTTACAGAGATAGGGAGGGGGTGTAGGGTCTGGAGGGGGTTACAGAGATAGGGAGGGGGTGTAGGGGCTAGAGGGGCTTACGGAGATAGGGACGGGTTGCAGGGGCTGAAGGGGGTTACAGAGATAGGGAGGGGGTGTAGGGGTAGGAGGGGGTTACAGAGATAGGGAGGGGGTGTAGGGGCTGGAGGGGGTTACGGTGATAGGGAGGGAGTGTAGGGGCTGGAGGGGGTTACGGAGATAGGGAGGGGATGTAGGGTCTGGAGGGGATTACAGAGATAGGGAGGGGGTGTAGGGGCTGGAGAGGGATACGGAGACAGGGAGGGGGTGTAGGGGCTGGAGGGGTTACAGAGATAGGGAGGGGGTGTAGGGGCTGGAGGAGGTTACAGAGATAGGGAGGGTATGTAGGGGCGGCTGAGGTTACAGAGATAGGGAGGAGGTGTAGTGGCTGGAGGGGGTTACAGAGAAAGGGAGGGGGTGTAGGGGCTGGAGGAGGTTACAGAGATAGAGAGGAGGTGTAGTGGCTGGAGGGGGTTACAGAGAAAGGGAGGGGGTGTAGGGGCTGGAGAAGGTTATGGAAATAGGGAGGGGGTGTAGGGGCTGGAGGGGGTTACAGAGATAGGGTAGGGGTGTAGGGGCTGGAGAAGGTTATGGAAATAGGGAGGGGGTGTAGCGGCTGGAAGGGGTTACAGAGATAGGGAGGGGGAGTAGGGGCTGGAGGGGATTTACGAGAAAGGGAGAGGGAGTAGGGGCTGGAGGGGGTTACAGAGATAGGGAGGGGGTGTATTGGCTGGAAGGGGTTACAGAGATAGGGAGGGGCAGTAGGGGCTGGAGGGGGTTTACGAGAAAGGGAGAGGGAGTAGGGGCTGGAGGGGGTTACAGAGGTAGGGAGGGGGTGTATTGGCTGGAAGGGGTTACAGAGATAGGGAGGGGGAGTAGGGGCTGGAAAAGGTTACAGAGATAAGCAGGGGTGTAGGAGATGGAGGAGGTTACAGAGATAGGGCAGAGGGTGTAGGGGCTGGCGAAGGTTACAGGGATAAGGAGGGGATGTAGGGGCAGGAGGACGTTACAGAGATAGGGAGGGGGTGTAGGGGCTGGAAGGGGTTACAGAGATAAGGAGTGGGTGTAGGGGCTGGAAGGGGTTACAGAGGTAGGGTAGGGGTGTCGGGGCTGGAGAAGGTTATGGAGATAGCGAGGGGGTGTAGGGGCTGGAGGAGATTACAGGGATAAGGAGGCGATGTAGGGGCAGGAGGAGGTTTTCTTTGACAGGAGGTGAAGGAAATTCAGCATTAGGCCCCTCACCTACCTTTCCAGATGCACCAAGGAGAGCATTCTATCTGGATACATCACGTCTTGGAACAGCAACCGCTCTGCCCAGGCCTGTAAATAACTACAGAGGGTTGTGAACACAGCCTGGACCATCACACAAGCTGATCATCTGTCCATTGTCTCCATGTACACCTCTCCTTGCCTCAGAGAGACAGCCAACATCATCAGAGAGCCCTCCCCACCCTGGTTCTAATCTCTTCCAACCCTTCCATCAGGCAGGAGATACAAAACCTTCCACACAGATACCGACAGGTTCAAGTTCAGCTTCTTCCCTGATGTTAGACTTCTGAATGGACCTCTCAAATTTCAAACCTAATGTTCATCTTGCTGTTTGTACAAATTCTGTGCAGCCGTATTCCCCACTCTGTACAATCACACGATGGTCTTTGTACAGTGTGATGTTTACGTACTGCGTGGAAAACCTTTCACTGTACAGATTTGCATGAGACAATAATAAATCAAAACCTCAAAACGAGAGGATTTGTAAATTAATGTCGGGGTGCCTGCAATCTCCTCCCTTTGCCTCCCACAGCAGTCTGAGGTACGTGTGATCTGGGCCAAAGGAACTGATCAATTTTCGAGTCAATTAAACCGTCGATACCTCCTCCATCTCAATGTTAATTCATTAAAATATATGAGAGTCTCCCTTCCTGATTCCGAGACTTCCCTTGTCCTTCTCTCCAGGGAATACAAAGTACTCATTTCGAACCTCAGCTGTGTCTTCTAGCTCCACACACACAGTTTGCCTGTTTGGTCCCTAATGGGGCCTGCTCATTCTCTGACCCCGAATATACTTATAGAACACCTTTGGGTTTTCCTTCATAGTACTCACCATTACTTTGACCTGTCCCCTGGTTGTTCTCCTAATTCCCATTTTCAGTAACCCCCTGTATTTTCTCCGCTGAGGTATCTAGTGTTTTGACCCCTCGGTGTCTATCACAAGGGTTTTTTCCCCCATATCCAATCCTGTGCATCCACTGACATTCAGGGTTCTCTCAGCCTATCGGTCCTGTCCTTCACCTTTTTGGGAACATGTCAGCCCTGCACTCTCCCTTCTCTCTGTCGGTTATCTCACACCCTTATTGAGGTTTCTAGCACAGTGAGAATGAACAGGAAGTGCGATGCTGACCAGTCTGTCTATTCTAGGAGCTGCTGTACTGTCTTTGTAGGAAATTCTAACTAAACCAGTAAAAAAACATAAGTTTCAGTAAATTGTAACTGAACTTGCAGTGTCAGAATAAACATTATTCCCCAGTATTTATTCCAGTTCATCCTCATGACTGAATCCTTATTCACTGAATTCCATTGGTCAACAAAACTTCAGCTTTATGATAATCACCACTGCTTTCCCATCTATCTGTCACCACTCTCCACTCCCTCCCTCTGTAACCTCCTCTCGATCTGCAAATTACACTGTGGGATCTCTGTGTTACTCCACAACTGTTGTCAGGATGGGAGCCAGTGTATATCAGTGAGCACAGGGTGATGGGTGACCAGGACTAGGTATGGGTGTGTACACTGCCTCACTGCTGCACTGGTTCCCAAACAGACCTCGATAAGAACAACCTTTTACAAAGACTATTAACCATGAGCGTGTCCGAGCTGACGATGTCATTACCTTGGAGAAGTAACAGCAAGACGTAAAATTTCTTGATCAGTGTCTGCTCCCAGATATTTCATCAGCCTCACCCTCTCAAGCTCTGAAAGACAAAGGAGTTAATGAGACCTCACCTCTTGTCACCAGCTCTCGAGAGATCAGAACTGCTTTTAGACTAAGTCCTTGCAGACTACTTTGATTCTCTGTGGGATGATAGGTGCTCCTCAGAGAATTAGGAAGCTTCAAGAAGGTAAAACAACAAAATATTTGAATTTCTATAGCAGCCTTCACCTCCTCAGGATGTACCAAAGCTCTTGTCTCTGCATTACCCATGCTCGTTGATGCAGAAAGATATTCTGTCTGACAGACTTGAGCCCTACAGCCAGATCTCACTAACAAACAGAAATCATTCATTGGAATATATCTTCACAACATCACAACATCAGCAAACAATGATGCTGGTCGCGGCAGAAAGTTCTTGCTGTGACTTTACTTACCCTGGACCTGTCCGAATGCTCGCCTGGGGAGGAACTGCCCACATACTCTGTCTGGGTGGAATGGCCACTTCCTGTGGTGTTCCCCTTGTGTATTTAATCAGAATTGTCAATGTGTCACTGTGAGTGAGAGCAGCAAGTGGTTCAAAGGGAGAAAGCAGCAATTAGCCCTGGATTACAAACACACTGTTAACCCTTTGTGTATCCTGATATTGTCTCTCTGCAGATCTGGGCAGCATTTAACATGGTCCAAGGGGGGTGAATGGAGCTTCTCACAGACCTGAGGGGATGAATGTGACTCCTCCTGTTCCTGTGCTGAAGGCTTCTAGGGCTGGATGGACCTCATACTGGTCCAGTGTAACAGGCTCAAGGGGATGAGTGGTCTTGTTTGTGTCTAACAGGAACCAAGGGTCTGAAGTGGAATTGTCCTGTTTGTGAGTAACAGGCCCAGAGCTCAATAAGATAAAAGGTAGGAAGGAGGGACTTGGGGGAGGTGCGTTGGGAATGCGATAGGTGGAAGGAGGTTAAGGTGAGGGTGATAGGCCTATCACCCTCACCTTAACCTCCTTCCACCTATCGCATTCCCAATGCCCCTCCCCCAAGTCCCTCCTCCCTACCTTTTATCTTAGCCTGCTTGGCATACCTTCCTCATTCCTGAAGAAGGGCTTATGCCCGAAACGTCGATTCTCCTGCTCCTTGGATGCTGCCTGATCTGCTGCGCTTTTCCAGCAACACATTTTTCAGCTCTGAACTCCAGCATCTGCAGTCCTCACTTTCTCCCAGAGCTCAATAATAATAGCAACCTATTGAAGGCATTGACCATTGGAATCTGTGTGTGTCACATCACATCATAAAAGATATTGGTTGTGGAAGTGAATTGCAATAGCCTCATTACTTACCAACTGCCAGGACACTCTGCTTGGACTGAATGGCCTTCTCCTTTGCTGCTACCCCCTGCCTATTTAATTACAAACAATAAACCGCTTCTGGATAAATACCCAGTCCCTCGTATAGAGGACTTGGACACAATGTTGGCAGGGGGCGGGTGTTATCCTTCATGAAGCTGGACATGACCTATGCGCACCTGCCATTGCAGTTCGATGAGGATTCCCAGAAGTACGTTACCCATAAGGGTTTGTACCAATATACGAGACTGCCATTTGCGGGATCATCAGCCTGTACCATTTTGCAGTGCAGGGTGGAGAACATCTTCCAAGGTTTATTTCAAGTCACTATTTATCTGAGTGACGGGCTCATAACAGGTGTTATGGACCAGGTCAGACCCCTCAAAATATATTCGGAAGGTATACTAGACCCTAACTTTCTCTTTGTTCAAAGTAACTGCGATGTCCCAGATGCAATTCGATTGGTCAAAATATTCAATGTTAAGCAAAACACAATTTATTCAAACACTATAGTTAAACTACAAACAAAAAAAAAGGAACTTAACTACTTAACTACTCTAAGAATAACTTAACTACTCCACTGGAAAACTGAACAGAAAAATAGATTATTTTAAACTTAAACAGTTACTGTTCCAATATAGTTACACCTTGTATACACATCCTTGCCAAAAAGTATATTCAGAAAACAGAAATGTCTCACACACAACTCCAGCAGCCCTAGAGGTAAAACAAATCCAGAGAAACTTCAGAGACCGCATGTAGCAGCTGAGAGAGATCTATTGCTTTCTAACCCTACTGCCACAGTCTATTTTAGTCCATTTTTCTCCATCACCACCAAACGCCTCCTTCTTGCTTTATGAAAGTCACAACAATGCATTGGTGTTATGATATTGAAGGCATATACTGGATCATTAAGAGAGAGTGAATGCTATTCTGAACTGAGAGATTACAAGCACATAGATAGTTGTCTCAGAGTGTACTGGAAAATTGGGAACATGTAACATTTAGCTGTGAAATGGATACCTGAGTAGGTTGCTGTTTTGATAATAGTTCAAATTTAATCAGTGGTGAAACTTGAAAGGGTTCAGAAAAGATTTACAAGGATGTTGCCAGGTTCGGAAGGTTTGAGCTATAGGGACAGGCTGAAACACTGGGGCTATTTTCCCTGAAGTGTTGGAAGCTGAGAGGTGACCTTATAGAGGTTTATAAAATCATGAGGGGCATGGATAGGGTAAATAGACAAGGTCTTTTTCCTGGGGTGGGAGAGTCCAGAACTAGAGGGCACAGGTTTAGGGTGAGAGGGGAAAGCGACAAAAATGACCTTGAAGGCAACTTTTTCATGCAGAAGGTGGTGCATGTATGGAATGAGCTGCCAGAGGAAGAGGTGGAGGCTGGTACAATTACAGCATTTAAGAGGCATCTGGATAGGTGTATGAACTGGAAAGGTTTAGAGGGATATGGGCAAAGTGCTGGCAAATGGGACTAGATTAGGTTAGTGTAACTGGTCAGCATGGACGAGTTGGATTGAAGGGTTTGTTTCTGTCCTGTGCATCTCCATGACTGTAACCGGTTTAAGTTATGCCCCTGGATACTAAAACCTAACCAAGTTTGAATTTACTGTTTTGCCAACATCAAACCAATGAAACAATCTGATGTTGGGAATATAAAAATGCAGGCATTTTGACAATTGCAGATAGAGCAACTGCCATCAACACAGATCCAAGTATTTAGGAAACACTCTCTACCAAAGGTACTTATTCATAGGAAAGAAAGAAGACAACCTAGGGAAATCTTCATCCAGAAGAAGACAGTAGGTGAGCACTTTGGTGATAGCAAGCACAATTCTGTCATGTTTACTTTAGTGATATAAAGGGATAGGTGTATACCACTGGGCAAGAGTTACAGCTGGAGGAAAGGCAATTACAATGTGATTAGGCAAGATTTAGGAAGCATAGGATGGGGAGGGAAACTGCAGGGGATGGGCACATTAGAAATGTGGAGCTTATTCAGGGAAAAGCTCCTGAGTGTCCTAGATAAGTATGTACCTGTCAGGCAAGGAGGAAGCTGTAGAGCGCGGGAGCCGTGGTTTACGAAGGAAGTGGAATTTCTGGTCAAGAGGAAGAAGAAGGTTAATGTTCGGACGAGATGTGAAGACTCAGTTAGGGTGCTAGAGGGTTACAAGGTAGCCAGGATAGACCTAAAGAGAGAGCTCAGAAGAGCCAGGAGGAGACATGAGAAGTTGTTGGCGGATAGGATGAGGGTAAACCCTAAGGCTTTCTATAGGTATTTAAGGAATAAAAGAATGACGAGAGTAAGATTAGAGCCAATCAAGGATAGAAGTGGGAATTTGTGTGTGGGGTCAGAGGAGATAGGGGAAGTACTTAAATGAATATTTTTTGACAGTATTCACTCTAGAAAACGACAATGTTGTCGAGGAGAATACTGAGATACAGGCTACTAGATTATGTGGGATTGGGGTTCACAAGGAAAAGGTATTAGAAATCCTGCAGAGTGTGAAAAGAGATAAGTCCCCTGGGCTCGATAGGATTTATCCTAGGATTCTCTGGGAAGCCAGGGAGGAGATTGCTGAGCCTTTGGCATTGATCTTTAAATCGTCATTGCCTACAGGAATAGTCCCAGAAGACTGGAGGGTAGCAAATGTGTTCCCCTGTTCAAGAAGGGGAGTAGAAACAACCCTGGTAATTATAGACCAGTGAACCTTACTTCAGTTGTTGGTAAAGTGTTGGAAAAGGTTACAAGAGTTAGGATTTATAATCATCGAGAAAAGAATAATTTGATTAGGGATAGTCAGCACGGTTTTGTGACTCACAAACCTTATTGAGTTCTTTGAGAAGGTGACCAAAGAGGTAGATGAGAGTAAACCAGTTGATGTGGTGTGTATGGATTTCAGCAACGCGTTCGATAAGGTTCCCCATGATAGGCTATTGTATAAAATGTGGAGGAATGGGATTGTGGGAGATATAGCAGTTTGGAACAGTAATTGGCTTGCTGAAAGAAGACAGAGGGTGGTGGTTGATGGGAAATGTTCATCCTGGAGTCCAGTTACCAGTGGTGTACCGCAAGGGTTGGTGTTGGATCCACTGCTGTTCATCATTTTTATAAACGACCTGGATGAGGACGTAGAAGGGTGGGTTAGTAAGTTTGCAGATGACACTAAGGTCAGTGGAGTTGTGGATAGTGACAAAGGATATTGTCGGTTACAGAGAGACTTAGATAAACTGCAGAGCTGGGCTGAGAGGTGGCAAATGGAGTTTAATGCGGACAAGTGTGGGGTGATTCACTTTGGTCGGAGTAACCGGAATGCATAGTACTGGGCTAATGGTAAGATTATTGGTAGTATAGATGAGCAGAGAGATCTCGGTGTCCAGGTACACAGATCCTTGAAAGTTGCCACCCAGGTTGACAGGGTTGTTAAGAAGGCATGCAGTATTTTAGCTTTTATTAATAGAGAGTTCGAGTTCCGGAACCATTAGGTTATGCTACAGCTGTACAAACCTCTGGTGCGGCCGTACTTGGAGTATTGTGTTCAGTTCTGGTCACCGCATTATAAGAAAGATGTGGAAGCTTTGGAAAGGGTGCAAAGGAGATTTACTAGGATGTTGCCTGGTATGGAGGAAAGGTCTTATGAGGAAAGGCTGAGGGACTTGAGGCTGTTTTCATTGGAGAGAAAAATGCCAAAACAGCAGCAGTTTTAAAAGGGAGAAGAACAGACATGGTGAGGACAGTGCAGGAGAGAGAGAGAGAGAGAGAGAAAGAGAACCTGCACAGTTACTGCCTTTGCTGTTTTTGAATTCATGTATCGCTGGACACCGGAGTGCATCTTGGAAAATTAACAAACAGTGAATTTCACAACTAATCTTGGAGGAACCGGTTTGGGCGAAGTTCACAACACAGAATCAGATAAATTAATTGTTGTTTTAAGTCTGTCCAAGAGAAAGGCTGTATTAGTTATTACATTGGGTTCTTTCTTGATAATATGTTTTTGGAGATAAGTCTCTTGATTAAACTTAAAATATAAGCCATGGCTCCTAATTTAACCTGGTGCAGTGCTTTGTAGAGGAATAAGACATCGTTATTTTCTGGGTCTATAGATTATGAAGGAGCAAAAATGGCCTTTGCAGTGATATGTACTTCTTGTCAGATGTGAGAGTTTAAACAGAGTCTGAGGGTTACTGCGGATGATACCTGTCATAAATGCTGTTGGATGTGAATCTTATCAGATCGAGTGGATTGGTTGGAGCAATGAGGAATTTGCAACAGTAACAGTATGTGATGGATGGCAGTGTAAGGAAGGGGGGAAAGTCTCAGATACAGTCACATAGATGGGTTAACTCCAGGAAAGGTGAGAGAGGTCGGCACCTAGGGCAGGAGTCTATTGTGGACATACCCATTTCAAACAGGAATGCTGTTTTGGAAAATGTAGGGAGTGATGGATTCTCAAAGGAACGTAGCACGAACAGCCAAGTTTCTGGTATTGAGGCTGGCTCTAATGCAACGAGGGGTACATCGGCTTCCAAGAGATCAATTGTGTTCGGGGACTGTCTAATCCGAGGTACAGACAGACGTTTCTGTGGCCAGCAGAGAAAAGGCAGAATGGTGTGTTGTTTCCCTGGTGCCAGGATCAAGGATGTCTCAGAGAGGGTGCAGAATGTTCTCACGGGGGACAGGGGGCAGCAAGAGGTCACTGTCCACATTGAAACCAACGACATAGGAAGGGAAAAAGTTGAGATTCTGAAGGGAGATTACAGAGAGTTAGGCAGAAATTTAAAAATGAGGTCCTTAAGGGTAGTAATATCTGGATTACTCCCAGTGCTAAGACCTAGTGAGGGCAGGAATAGGCAGACAGAGCAGATGAATGCAAGGCTGAGGAGCTGGTGTATGGGTGGGAGAAGGATTCACATTTTTGGATCATTGGAATCTCTTTTGGGGTAGAAGTGACCTGTACAAGAAGGCTGGATTGCACCTAAATTGGAAGGGGACTGATACACTGGCAGGGAGATTTGGTAGAACTGCTTGGGAGGATTTAAACTAGTACGGTTGGGGGGTGGGACCCAGGGAGATAGTGAGGAAAGAGATCAATGTGAAACTGGTACAGTTGAGAACAGAAGTGAGTCAAACAGTCAGGAAAGGCAGGGACAAGGTAGGACTAATAAATTATAATGCATTTATTTCAATGCAACGGGCCTAACAGGGAAGGCAGATGAACTCAGGGCAGGGTTGGGAACATGGGACTGGGATATCATAGCAATTACTGAAACATGGCTCAGGGATGGGCAGGACTGGCAGCTTAATGTTCCAGGATACAAATACTACAGGAAGGATAGAAAGGGAGGCAAGAGAGGAGGGGGAGTGGGGTTTTTGATAAGGGATAGCATTACAGCTGTGCTGAGGGAGGATATTCCCAGAAATACATCCAGGGAAGGTATTTGGTGGAACTGAGAAATAAGAAAGGGATGATCACCTTATTGGGATTGTATTATAGACCCCCTAATAGTCAGAGGGAAACTAAGAAACAAACTTGTAAGGATATCCCAGCTATCTGTAAGAATAATAGGGTAGTTATGGTCGGGGATTTTAACTTTCCAAACATTGACTGGGACTGCCATAGTGTTAAAGGTTTAGATGGAGAGGAATTTGTAAAGTGCGTACAAGACAATTTTCTGATTCAGTATGTGGATGTACCTACTGGAGAAGGTGCAAAACTTGACCTACTCTTTGGAAATAAGGCAGGGCAGGTGACTGAGATGTCAGTGGGGGAGCACTTTGGGGCCAGAGACCATAATTGTACTTGTTTTAAAATCATGATGGAAAAGGATGGACCAGATCTAAAACTTGAAGTCCTAAATTGGATAAAGGACAATTTTGACGATATTAGGCAAGAACTTTCGAAAGCTGATTGGAGGCAGATGTTCGCAGGTAAAGGGATGGCTGGAAAATGGGAAGCCTTCAGAAATGAGATAACAAGAATCCAGAGAAAGTATATTCCTGTCAGGGTGAAAGGGAAGGCTGGTAGGTATAGTGAATGCTGGATGACTAAAGAAATTGAGGGTTTGGTTAAGAAAAAGAAGGAAGCATATGTCAGGTATCGACAGGATAGATCAAGTGAATCCTTAGAAGACTATAAAGGCAGTAGGAGTATACTTAAGAGGGAAATCAGGAGGGCAAAACGGGGACATGAGATAGCTTTGGCAAACAGAATTGAGGAGAATCCAAAGGGTTCTTACAAATATATTAAGGACAAAAGGGTAACTAGGGAGAGAATAGGGGCCCTTAAAGATCAGCAACGCGGCTTTTGTATGGAGCCACAGAAAATGGGGGAGATACTAAACGAATATTTTGCATCAGTATTTACTATGGAAAAGGATTTGGAAAATATAGACTGGAGGGAAATAGATGGTGACATCTTGCAAAATGTCCAGATTACAGAGGAGGAAGTGCTGGATGTCTTGAAACGGTTAAAGGTGGATAAATCTCCAGGACCTGATCAGGTGTACCCGAGAACTCTGTGAGTTTGCAGTAGTGCCAGTGTATCATGACAGTATCATGCTGGGCCTCTTGCTGAGATATTTGTATCATCGATAGTCATAGGTGAGGTGCCGGAAGACTGGAGGTTGGCTAACGTGGTGCCACTGTTTAAGAAGGGCGGTAAAGACAAGTCAGGGAATAAGCCAGACATTTGACAAGGTTCACCATGGGAGACTGATTAGCAAGGTTAGATCTCATGGAATAAAGGGAGAACTAGCCATTTGGATATAGAACTGGTTCAAAGGTAGAAGACAGAGGGTGGTGGTGGAGGGTTGTTTTTAGACTGGAGGCCTGTGACCAGTGGAGTGCCACAAGGATCGGTGCTGGGTCCTCTACGTTTTGTCATTTACATAAATGATTTGGATGCGAGCATAAGAGGTACAGTTAGAAAGTTTGCAGATGACACCAAAATTGGAGGTGTGGTGGACAGCGAAGAGGGCTACCAGATGGGCCAATGAGCTGAGAAGTGGTAGATGGAATTTAATTCAGATAAATGCGAGGTGCTGCATTTTGGGAAAGCAAATCTTAGCAGGACTTATTCATTTAATGCTAAGGTCATAGGGAGTGTTGTTGAACAAAGAGACCTTGGAGTGTAGGTTCATAGCTCCTTGAAAGTAGAGTCGCAGGAACATAGGATCGTGAAGAAGGCGTTTGATATGGTTTCTTTTATTGGTCAAAGTATTGAGTACAGGAGTTGGCATGTCACGTTGCGGCTTTACAGGACATTGGTTAGGCCACTGTTGGAATATTGGGTGCAATTCTGGTCTCCTTCCTATCGGAAACTCAAAAGGGTTCAGAAAGGTTTTACAAGGATGTTACCAGGTTTGGAGAGTTTGAGCTATAGGGAGAGGCTGAACAGGCTGGGGCTGTTATCCCTGGAGCGTTGGAGGCTGAGGGGTGACCTTATATGACTCTATGATTCTCTATGTCCACAAATGGGACTCTTGAATGAGATATTATTCTCCTGGTCAGAGCTCCAGAGTAGCTGCCAGGCATTCTGAAGGGGGAGGGTGAACAACCAGCTGTTGTGGTACATGTCTATACCAAAAAAAAAGAAATGTGATTCTGTAATAGGAATTGAGAGTGTTAGGGAATAGATTAAAAAGGAAGTCATAAAATATCTTTAGCTGACAGGATCAAGGAAAATCCCAAGGCTTTTTATAAGTATATTCAGAGCAAGTGCAGCATCTCCTCAAAAGCTGCCTCTGCACCGAGCTTTAGAAGGTCTGTAATGCTGATTTTTGATCTTACTTTTCATTTTTCTAATTCATACCTAAGATTTTGTGCCTAGATATCTTTGTTCCTAGGATCATGCCAGATATGGTGACTTTGTACACTTTTTGCTCTAGTGCCAGTGTATCATGACAGTTTTATGGCACAAAGTGAAATAACCAAATTAAACCAGCCATTGAACTACTGTATTTGCAACACAGTAACATTGTTGAAGGCCTCAACGAGCACCTCAGTGGTTCCTAACCAGACGTTTGAATAAGCAATCCCATACTTTGCAAATAATGAAATTTCAGAAACCAGTTTGTACCTGAAACAAAACACTTCACTATTTATTAAATACACAATAAGTTCAGCAAAGAGAAAATGACCTCTCTGTAATCTAATTAATGTTTACGTTTCAAACCCGAAACATTTGGTTTCAGACCCCATTCACACAAAAGACAGATAGACAGACAAACTAACATAAAAGAAATATCATAATTGGCCAGATTGCCGAAACTATTTTCATGTTGCATTGTTTCACAGGTAGGAATGGGGCTGCTTTTTCAAAACACTGATTAGGGTCACCTTCTCAGTTCACCCAGGCAAAAGTACCAATACTTCTAATGCAACTTCCTACTCTTTGGATTTCTAAACGCCGACATGACAGATTTGGCACAGAGCTTTCAAATCTTCAAGCTGCCTTTGTTAGAAGCCAAACTCATCTACACAGCAAATACACAAAATTACTTCAGTTCTGGTTCTGCCCTGATAGTCTGATCGCCTCTTCCTGAGGTCTCAATAACCATTAAACAACTGCTGTCTGCTTCAACATAGGGCCTCTTCCAGACTTGCTGGAACCAATTCCCAGATACAGACCTTGTTAATAGCCACCTTCTGCTATCTGTTTAAACACAATACCCTTCACTTTGTCTGTTGGAATTCCTTTAACCAAGAATCTGCCTGCAATTATCCTCCAGGCCTGCCCTCACAAACAAACAGATGCTTGTTGATCTGCGATCTTCCTTTTACCTCAAGCTGTCCCAAATTCCACAGTTCCTTTTCAGCTCATACTTCCCAATTCACAACTCCAACCAAAACTGGTAAAACAATACAAACAAAAATAATGAGAGTTCTAACATTAGTTACTTCCTTTATTATCTGAGGCTGCATCCCATCAGGTCCAGGGGACTTGTTGGCCTTTTCTCCCACTAGTTTCCCTGGTTCATTTCCTCTTGTGAGCATTACTGTATTTATTTCCTCCCCTTGGTTATTTGAGAATTTACTGGAATACAGTGGGACCACCTCTTATTTCATACTGTCCAGTGATGTGCAGGTTAGTGTGGATTGGCAATGCAAAATTGTCCTATAGTGTCCAGGGATGTGCAAGCTAGGTGAGTTAGCCAATGGAAACGTGGGGATATGAAGCTAGGCTGTATCTGGGATGCTCATCAGAGGGTCAATGTGGACCTGATGGGTTGAATGGACTCTTTACACCCTACAGACATTCTATGATTGACTGTATCTCTTCTCTGCCCTACATTCCAGGATTCAATTTGGTGAACCCTCAATGTGCTGACTCTAAGTTAAGCAAATCCTTCCTCAGCTGAGATGACTCAAGCTGTAAACTGTCAAAACCTCCCAGCTGTTATTTGAGGCGACTGACAAATGGGAGTAGAGCAATGTGAACACTGAGGGCTGTGCTGAACACTCAGTGTGAGGGCAGGGAGTCAGACATCAATATCAGGGCTGCTTACTTACTCCCAAACATTATCCTGCAAACGTCTGATCTGTTGGCACTGACTGAGTTCCCCGCCTCACAGAAGTACACACCCTCCTGTCTGTGAGTGATTCTGTACAAGGTCAGGTCTCTCTCAGATGATTCCAGAGTCTCAGTCTCCTCTCTCTGTCTCCGTTCCCACTTGTACCAGCTGGTTGGGGGGTTGCTGTCGCTGGTGCAGGTCAGGGTGATGTTGTCACCTTCGTGTATCGTACTGTCCGATGGAGAGATCGACACCTTCATGTTCCGCGGGGCATCTGACAGAAAGGGACAAGACTCTCAGTGAGATATAGCATTACTTGAGCATCACTCACTAAGAGAGACATTGCAAGGGGTGACGTAACAGGAAAATCGGTCACAGATCCCACAGGGCAGATAACTTTACAATTTTTCAATTAAAGGGCTCAGCTTTTAAGGAAGAGAAAGGGTGAGAGGTAATGTGCAGGTCAGGTGAATTGGCCATGCTAAATTGCCAGTAGTATTAGGTGCTGGGGTAAATATAGAGGAATGGGACTAGGTGGGTTGCTTTCGCAGGTCAGTGTGGACTTGTTGGGCCAAAGGGCCTGTTTCCACACTGTAAGTAATCTCATCTAATCTTAAAACAGATTAAGGACAGATTGCCAAAGTTCAGGGCTGCAAATAGGAGAGTGGATCGGAAAATACTCAAGAGGCTGAAACTGGAAGGTGTTACAAGGATAGGGAGGGGGTGTAGGGAATGGGGATCATTACGGAGACAGAGAGGGATGTAGGGACTGGGGGAGGTCCAGAGTAGGGAGGAGTGTAAGGACCAGTGGAGGTTACAGACACAGAGAGGGGTGTCGAGGCAGGAGAATGATACAAGGATAGGGAGAGGTTTTGGGACCAGAGCGGGTTCCAGAAATAGGGAGGGGGTAGGTACTGGAGAACGTTATGGAGATTGGGAGGAGTGTTGGGGCTGGAGGAGGTAACAGAAATAGGGAGGGGGTGATGGGAGGGATTTGAAAACCTATAATGGGAAATGTATAATCATGTGTTGCTGGACTGGGGAACGATGCATGAGAGGGAGTGAGAGGAGGGTGATTCGAGAAAGGGACTCGCTGTGAGTTCAGAGACTGGGGGGCAGTGACATTTTGGATAAGTAGCTCTCATGCAGTGAGCAGTGACAGAGACCGGGGAGTTTACATTGGGAAAAGGTCAACCTGGGAATGTCACTCACACAGCACCTCGATCCTGAAGCTCTTTGAAGTTTGTTTTCCAATAATGTTTTCCGCTTCGCAGTAATAATCTCCAGATTCCGTTGGGGTGATGGAGCGAATGGTCAGGATGTTCCCTGTCCCCTTGTTAACTGCTGTGTTCACAGCAATCCACCAGAATTCCTCAATCCTCACATCCTGAAAGAGGCCATTCATCCCCTCTTCTCCATGCTAGAAATTCTCCTTCCCAGCTGCATCCTCCTCTGTAATGCCTGACTACCCAACTTAAGCATGGAGAACAGGGATTTGTACACAGTCCTCCGAGTGTGGTCTGAGGGCTATTTTCTGCATATCCCACATCTTCTTTACTTACACTTCACATTAATGTGTTTGGATTTAGATTCTTGGAAGCTGACAGAATTCCATGCTGTACAGGTGTAGCTGCATGATGCATCATACCTGGTGGGTTGAATCCTAATTGTGTCAGTATTTCCTCACAAATCTCTCCACTGTCCGTTGCACACTTTCCACCAGCTGTACGTATTAACCAGCTTTACTTCGACACGTTAATGTGATCTGGGTTCCCTCCTTCACTGCATCTCCTGACATAATCTCCATGTTTCTTGGTCCAACTGTGGGAAGAGAAGTTCATCCAAGATTTCAGAGTCCCTCAAATATCCAAAGTCCGCAGGAAACCAGTGGTCTCGCAGGAAGGGGGAGGGGCGAAAGCAGAAAGCTTGCTGATCAGAAATGAAATGAAGAAATGTGACAAACAATGGCAATAAAAGACAATGTGCATTTGCATAGGACCTGCTTAACCAGGAGATGGTTGCAAGGGGTAAAACAGCAAACCAATTCCAAACTGCCTCAACAAACTCAAGGGTGGGTGATCATTATGTCAGGAGAAAATGTTGTTTTTAAGGTACATCTTGGAGGAGGTGGGGGGGCGAAGAGAACGAGAGGGAGAGAAAGAGATATGGAGGGGTGCAGGGAGAGAGCACCCGAGCAGTTGAAGGCATGGCCCATGATGCCCGAGTAATGGGAACCAGGTAACATTTGAATCGCAGGATTGGAGGAGGCGACAGTGATAGGGAGCGGTATAGAGAATGGGGGCCGTTGCAGGGATAGGGAAGCGTACACAGCCTGGAGGAAGTGACAGGGATAGGGAAGGGTGTGTTGGCTGGAGGAGGTTTCAGAGATAGTGAGCTGGGTTCCGAGTTGGAGAAGGTTACAGAGATAAGGAGACGGTGATGAAAAGATTTGAAAATGAATCGCAAGTTAACATTCGAGGTGCTGCTGGACTGGGGAACAATGCAGGAGAGGGAGTGAGAGGGGAAAGTAACTCAGTGTGAGTCAGAGACGGGGCAGGGGTCGGTTGCATCTTGGATAAATAGCTCTCATTCAATGAGTGGTGACAGAGACCGGGAAGTTTACATTGGGAAAAGGTCGACCTGGGAATGTCACTCACAGAGCACTTCAATCCTGAAGCTCTTTGAGGTTTGTCTTCCAATCATCACGTTTTCCACTTTGCAGTAATAATCACCAACATCCATTGGGTTAATGGAGTGAATGGTCAGGACTTTCCCTGTCCCCTTGTTAGCTGATGTGTTCACATTGTCCTTATACCAGGTGTAGCGAGCTCCTGGATTACTCCTGGAGTTACAGGTCAAGGTAACCTTGTCTCCCTCCTCCACCTCTCCCTGTGGCATATTGCGAACAATGGACCATCTACAAAAGGAATTACAGCTCAATTCAGGCCAGAGAGCAGGATAAAGCTGTGGAATATTCTCCCAAATCCCCTCATAAATGCTGCCTCTGAGCACTGACATTAGTTCAGATAGAGAACACTAGAATTCCTCAGAAATCACATCATGGAATAGGCCATTCAGCCCATCTGCTCAGTTCCAGAATTTCTCATTCTCAAGTGCACCTTCCTCTCTAATGCCTGACAATCTATCTATACTACGAGGACCAAGGAACTGTGCACAGTGCTCCGAGTGTGATCTAACTGAGGAATATGAAGACTGCAACTGCGCACAGGTCTCCAAATGTGGGCAATACATGAGGGTTACAGAGACCAGAATGGTGCATCATGCCCCAGGTGCTCCGAGTGTGGGTCTAACTGAAGGAAACGGAGACTGGAACAGTGCACAGTGCTCCCAGTTTGGTCTGTAGGATACGGAGATTGGAACTGTGCACAGTGCTCAAGGTGTGGAACTAAGAGATATTTTCTGCATATCCTGCACCGTATTTACTTCCACTCTACATTAATGTGTTTGGGTGTAGAATCGCAGGAACTGACAGAATTCCATGCTGTACAGATGTAGCTACAAGATGCATCATCCCTGATTGGTTGAATCCTAATTGTGATGGTATTTTCTCGCAGATCTCTACGTTGTCTGTTGCACATTTTCCACCAGCTGTACAGATGAACTGGGGGGCTGGCTTCACTTCAGCACGTTAATGTGATCTCAGTCCCCTCCTTCATTGTAACCTCAGGAATAATCTCCACATTTCTCGGCCCATCTGCGGGGAGAGAGGTTTATCCAAGGTTTCAGAATCCTTCACCTATCCAGCCCTGCACGCGGTGTCATACTAAGAATGTGTATAGAGTATAAGCAGGCAGGGAAAGAGTTAAGTTCTGAGTTTTGTGAAACAAGAGATTCAGCTGAGCATTACTCAGATCAGATAACAATTTACAGTTAACGATGGGGTGTTGGAGGCAAGGGTAATGGGTTAACAAGGTGGAAAAGCATTCATTAGGTAGATGCATTTAAAAATATTTTAAGCATTCAATATGTGAGGTCAGTTTAACAAGGTGAAAAGTATTCATTATATGAAACCGGTTATTCATTGTCTAACAGCAGATGACTTAATAATTAACACTTGCTGATTGTTAACGGTCACCACCTCAACAGGTGTGTTGCTGTATCTGGATGCTCCTCCCTGTAAAATGGCTACATAGTTCATTGAGAAACTAGCCTTCCAGAGAAGACCATGAACTCATATCTCTGTGCACATGGGTGATCATTCTCTCTCCCTCCAGGGTCCGGAATAAAGATGAAGGAGGTAAAACTACATTGTGTCTCTGAGTGTTTTGCTTCGACTGAGGACGAATGGGATAATGGTAGGATTGGGTGACATCAGAAAAATTGCTGATCAGAAAATGAACCCAGGAAATTTGTCCAACAATGGCAATAAGATGCAATGTGCATTTGTGTAGCACCTGCTTCACCAGGATATGGACTGCAAGGGATGAAACAACAGCTCCACTCGAAGCTGCATCAACAAAGAGTAAGGGCAGGTGATCAATGTGTCAGAGGAGGTCACTTTTGAGGTACATCCTAGAGGAGGAGACAGAGTGGGAGAGAAAGAGATGGACGGCTGTAGGGAGGAATACCTGACCTCCAGGCAGCTGAAGGCACGACACATGATGTCAGAGCAATGGGAATCAGGCAATACTTGACAGGTCCAATTTGAAGAGGTTACAGAGATAGGGAAAGTGCGTAGGTGCTGGAGGAATTTACAGAGACAGGGAGGGGTGTAAAGGCTGTAGAAGGTCACGGATACAGCAAGGGATCTAGGGTGTCAAGGAAGCTATAAAGGAAATGGATGGTTGTCAGGGCTGGTTTCAATGACAGATAGCAAGGGACGTTGGCCCTGGGAGAGGATATCCTGATCCTGAAGCTCTTTGAAGTGAAGCTTCCAAAGTAGTTTTCTGCTTTGTCGTAATAATCTCTAGAAGCCATGGGGTTGATGGAGAAAATGGTCCCGACTTTCCCTATCCCCTTGTCAGATGTTGTGTTCACATGGTCCTTATGCCAAGTGTAGAGAGCTCCTGGATTACTCCTGGTGTTACAGATCAAGGTACCTCAGACTCCCTCCTTCACCTCTCCCTGTGCCTCACTGCGAACATTACCTTCTGGACCATCTATAATGGGAATTAAAGCTCAATTCAAGCCAGGGAGAGGGATAAAGCTGTGGAATATCATGGAACATTCTTCCAAGTTCCCTCATAAATGCTGCCCCTGAGCACGGACATCATTTCAGAGAGAGACCATCAGAATTCCTCCAAAATCATATCCTAGAACAGCCTATCCAGCCCCTCTACTCTGGATCAATGTTTCACATTCTCAAGTTGGTCCACCTCTGTAATGCTTGACTATCCACTTATACTATGGAGACCAGAAAACCGCACACAGTGCTCAGAGTGTGGGTCTAATGGAGGGACATGGAGACTGGGAATTGTGTACCATGCTCAGATTGTGGGTCCAACTGAGGATACAAGACTGGAAATGAGCGTAGTGCTCTGAGTGTGGGTCTAACCGAGTGATACGGAGACTGGAACTGATCACGGTGCTCCGAGTGTGGGTCTAACTGAGGGATACAGAGACTGGAAATGTGCACTTTGCTCCGAGTGTGGGTCTAACTGAGGGATACAGAGACTGGAAATGTGCACGGTGCTCCGAGTGTGGGTCTAACTGAGGGATACAGAGACTGGAACTGTGCACGGTGCTCCGAGTGGGGGTCTAACTGACGGATACAGAGACTGGAACTGTGCACGGTGCTCTGAGTGTGGGTCTAACTGAGGGGTACGGAGACTGGAACTGTGCACGGTGCTCCGAGTGTGGGTCTGACTGAGGGATACGGAGACTGGAACTGTGCATGGTGCTCCGAGTGTGGGTCTAACTGAGGGGTACAGAGACTGGAACTGTGCACGATGCTCCGAGTGTGGGTCTAACTGAGGGGTACGGAGACTGGAACTGTGCATGGTGCTCCGAATGTGGGTCTGACCGAGAAATGCGAAGACTGGAAATGTGCATAAAGCTCAGAGTGTGTTCTAAATGATGGAAATGGAAACTGGAAGTGTGCAAGTTTGAAGCAGAGGGATATTTTCTGCCTATCACACACTGTCTTTACTTACACTGTGAGGCTGGACAAGGTTACAACAATCGGAAGTGGTGTAGGGGGCTGGAGAAGGTTACGCAGATTAGATTAGATTAGATTAGATTCCCTACAGTATGGAGACAGGTTCTTCAGCCGAACAATTCCAAACCGACCCTTCAAAGAGGCCCATTTCTATACATTTACCCCTGACTAATGTACCTAACAATACGGGCAATTTAGCATGGCCAATTCACCTGATCTACACATCTTTGGATTGTGGGAGGAATCTGGAGCACCCGGACGAAACCCATGCAGACACAGGGAGAATGTGCAAACTCTACACAGACAGTCGCCCAAGGTATGGAGGAGTGGTGAAAGGATTCGAAACCAAAAGTGGGAAGTTTATAATCGAGGTGTTTCTGGGACTGGGAAATGATGCAGGAGAGAGAACAAAAGGAGGATGACTGGTGAAAGGGACTCAGCGACAGGGGTCAGTGATCTCATGCAGCGAGTGGTGACAGAGACTGGGGAATTTACACTGGGAAAGGGCTGCCCTGGGAATGTCACTCACAGCGCACCTCAATCCTGAAGCTTTTTGAGGTGAAGCTTCCAATCAGATTTTCCACTTTGCAGAACATAGAACAGTACAGGCCCTTCAGCCCTCAATGTTATGTCGACCTTTTATCCTACTCAAAAGTGAGATTAAGCTACATACCCTCCATTGTACTACCTTCCATGTACCTACCCAAGAGTCGCTTAAGTGTCCCTAATGTATCTGATTTGACCATCACAGCTGGCAGTGCAACACACGCATCCAACACTCTCTGTGTAAACAATCCATCTCTGACATCTTATCCTCAACCTTCCTCGAATTAAATTAAAATTATGCCCCCTCTCCCACCTTCCCAAGATAGCCATTTCCGCCCTGGGAAAAAGTTTCTGGCAATCCACTCTATTTATGCCTCTCACCATCTTGTACACCTTTCTCAAGTCACCTCTCATCCCTCTTCACTCAAATGAGAAAGGCCCTGGTTTCCTCCACCTTTCTTCATAAAACATGCCCTCTGTCCAGGCAGCATCCTGGTAAATCTCCTCAGCACTCTTTCTAAAGCTTCCACATCCTTCCTATAATGAGGCAACCAGAACTGATCACAATATTCCAAGTATGCTCTAACTAGGCCTCTATAGAGCTGCAGCAATAACTTTGCAGCTCTTAAACTCAATCCCCCACAAATGAAAGCTGTATATAACCATTTCAAACAGGAATGCTGTTTTGGAAAATGTAGGGGGTGATGGATCCTCAGGGGAACGTAGCACAAACAGCCAAGTTTCTGGTATTGAGGCTGGCTCTAATGCAACGAGGGGTATGTCAGCTTCCAAGAGATCAATTGTGTTAGGGGATTCTGTAGTCAGAGGTACAGACAGATGTTTCTGTGGCCAGCAGAGAAAAGGCAGAATGGTGTGTTGTTTCCCTGGTGGCAGGATCAAGGCTGTCTCAGAGAGGGTGCAGAATGTTCTCACGGGGGAGAGGGGCCAGCAAGAGGTCATTGTCCACATTGGAACCAACGACATTGGAAGGGAAAACGTTGAGACTCTGAAGGGAGATTACAGAGAGTTAGGCAGAAATTTAAAAATGAGGTCCTCAAGGGTAGTAATATCTGGATTACTCCCAGTTCTCTGACCTAGTGAGGGCAGGAATAGGCAGACAGAGCAGATGAATGCATGGCTGAGGAGCTGGTGTATGGGTGGGAGAAGGATTCACATTTTTGGATCATTGGAATCTCTTTTGGGGTAGAAACGACCTGTACAAGAAAGACGGATTGCATCTAAATTGGAAGGGAATCTAAATTGCATCTAAATTGGAACTGGCAGGGAGATTTGCTAGAACTGCTTGGGAGGATTTAAACTAGTAAGGTGGGGTGGGACCCAGGGAGATAGTGAGGAAAGAGATCAATGTGAAACTGGTACAGTTGAGAACAGAAGTGAATCAAACAGTCAGGAAAGGCAGGGACAAGGTAGGACCAATAAATTATAATGCATTTATTTCAATGCAAGGGGCCTAACAGGGAAGGCAGATGAACTCAGGGCATGTTGGGAACATGGGACTGGGATATCATAGCAATTACGGAAACATGGCTCAGGGATGGGCAGGACTGGCAGCTTAATGTTCCAGGATACAAATACTACAGGAAGGATAGAAAGGGAGGCAAGAGAGGAGGGGGAGTGGCATTTTTGATAAGGGATAGCATTACAGCTGTGCTGAGGGAGGATATTCCCAGAAATACATGCAGGGAAGTTATTTGGATGGAACTGAGAAATAAGAAAGGGATGATCACCTTATTGGGATTGTATTATACACCCCCCAATAGTCAGAGGGAAAGTGAGAAACAAACTTGTAAGGAGATCTCAGCTATCTGTAAGAATAATAGGGTAGTTATGGTCGGGGATTTTTACTTTCCAAACATCGACTGGGACTGCCATAGTGTTAAAGGTTTAGATGGAGAGGAATTTGTTAAGTGCGTGCAAGACAATTTTCTGATTCAGTACGTGGATGTACCTGTCAGAGAAGGTGCACAACTTGACCTACTCTTTGGAAATAAGGCAGGGCAGGTGACTGAAGTGTCAGTGGGGGAGCACTCTGGGGCCAGCGACCATATTCTATTCGTTTTAAAATAGTGATGGAAAAGGATAGACCAGATCAAAAAGTTGAAGTCCTAAATTGAAGAAAGACCAATTTTGACAGTAATAGGCAAGAACTTTCAAAAGCTGATTGGAGGCAGATGTTCGCAGGTTAAAGGACGGCTAGAAAATGGTAAACCTTCAGAAATGAGATAACAAGAATCCAGAGAAAGTATATTCCTGTCAGGGTGAAAGGGAAGGCTGGTAGGTATAGGGAATGCTAGATGACTAAAGAAATTGAGGGTTTGATTAAGAAAAAGAAGGAAGCAGAGGTCAGGTATAGACAGGATAGATCAAGTGAATCCTTCGAAGACTATAAAGGCACTATACTTAAGAGGGAAATCAGGAGGGCAAAACGGGGACATGAGATAGCTTTGGCAAATAGAATTAAGGAGAATCCAAAGGGTTCTTACAAATATATTAAGGACAAAAGGGTAACTCAGGAGAGAATAGGGCCCCTCAAAGATCAGCAAGGTGGCCTTTGTGTGGAGCCACAGAAAATGGGGGAGATACTAAACGAATATTTTGCATCAGTATTTACTGTGGAAAAGGATTTGGAAGATATAGACTGTAGGGAAATAGATGGTACTTCTTGCAAAATGTCCAGATTTCAGAGGAGGAATTGCTGGACGTCTTGAAACGGTTAAAAGTGGATAAATCTCCAGGACCTGATCAGGTGTACCCAAGAATGATGTGAAAGGCTGGATAAATTATTGCTGGGCCTCTTGCTGAGATATTTGTATCATCAATAGTCATAGGTGAGGTGCCGGAAGACTGGAGGTTGCAAACGTGGTGCCACTGTTTAAGAAGGGCAGTAAAGACAAGCCAGGGAACTATAGACTGGTGAGCCTGACCTCGGTGGTGGGCAATTTGTTGGAGGGGATCCTGAGGGACAAGATGTCCATGTATTTGGAAAGGCAAGGACTGATTTGGAATAGTCAACATAGCTTTGTGCGTGGGAAATCATGTCTCACAAACTTGATTGAGATTTTTAAAGAAGTAACAAAGAAGATTGATGAGGGCAGAGCAGCAGATGTGACCTATATGGACTTCAGAAAGGCGTTCGACCAGGTTCCCCATGGAATACAGGGAGAACTAGCCATTTGGATACAGAACTGGCTCAAAGGTAGAACAGACAGGAAGACAGAGGGTGGTGGTGGAGGGTTGTTTTTCAGACTGGAGGCCTGTGACCAGTGGAGTGCCACAAGGGTCGGTGCTGGGCCCTCTACGTTTTGTCATTAACATAAATGATTTGGATGCAAGCATAAGAGGTACAGTTAGAAAGTTTGCAGATGACACCAAAATTCGTGGACAGTGAAGAGGGTTACCTCAGATTACAACAGGATCTTGACCAGATGGGCCAATGGGCTGAGAAGTGGCAGATGGAGTTCAATTCAGATAAATGCGAGGTGCTGCATTTTGGGAAAGCAAATCTTAGCAGGACTTATACACTTAATGGTAAAGTCCTAGGGAGTGTTGCTGAACAAAGGGACCGTGGAGTTCAGGTTCATAACTCCTTGAAAGTGGAGTCGCAGGTAGATAGGATAGTGAAGAAGGCATTTGGTATGCTTTTCTTTATTGGTCAGAGTATTGAATACAGGAGTTGGGAGGTCATGTTGCGGCTGTATTGGACATTGGTTAGGCCACTGTTGGAATGTTGGGTGCAATTCTGGTCTCCTTCCTATTGGAAAGATGTTGTGAAACTTGAAAGGGTTCAGAAAAGATTTACAAGGATGTTGCCAGGGTTGGAGGATCTGAGCTACAGGGAGAGGCTGAATAGGCTGGGGCTGTTTTTCATGGGGCATCGGAGGCTGAGGGGTAACTTTATAGAGGTTTACAAAATTATGAGGGGCACAGATAGGATAAATAGACAAAGTCTTTTCCCTGGGGTCGGGGAGTCCAGAACTAGAGGGCATAGGTTTAGGGTGAGAGGGGAAAGATATAAAAGAGACCTAAGGGGCAACTTTTTCACGCAGAGGATGGTACGTGTATGGAATGAGCTGCCAGAGGGTGTGGTGGAGGCTGGTACAATTGCAACATTTAAGAGGCATTTGGATGGGTATATGAATAGAAAGGGTTTGGAAGGATATGGGCCGGGTGCTGGCAGGTGGGACTAGATTGCCTTTGGATATCTGGTCGGCATGGACTGGTTGGACCGAAGGGTCTGCTTCCATGCTGTGCATGTCTATGACTCTATTTCCCAGAGAAGATCTCTTCCCAATTTAGGCACCACAGTTCTTGCCTAATTGCATTGTAATTCTCCCTCCCCCAATTAGTTTCCCATACCGTCTGCTCTTATCCCTCTCCAACAGTACAGTAAAGGCCAGGGTGTTGTGATCACTATCACCAAAATGCTCTCCCACCGAGAGATCTAACACCTGCCAAGCACAAAATTCAATATGGCTTCCCATCTAGTTGGCCTATCTACATATTGAGTCAAGAACCATTCCTGGACACACCTGACAAAACCTGTTCTATCCAAATTATTTGAACAAAAAAGGTTCCAATCTCCCTCTCTATCCCTGCCTCACTCCAACAAGGCTCCTTCACCTGTTTGCTGTAGATGTACATTTTGAAAGACACATACCACAGACTGAAGACAGGAGCAGTGACAAGATGAAGCACAACATTCGCAAAGACCTGAAGAGAAATGGAGACATTTCATGATAAGATTTACATCCTAAATGTCTAAATTCCTACTCACTAACTGAACCAGCCCCAACTGGAAGACATCTGAGTGGACCAGTGCAGAATGACTGTCACACTGTCAGAGTGTCATACTGTTAGAGTGCCACACTGTCGGAGGGTCAGTGCTGAGGGAGCGCCACACTGTCAGAGGGAGTGCCACGCTGTCAAAGGGTCAGTGCTGAGGGAGTGCCACGCTGTCAGAGCGTCAGTGCTAAGGGAGCACCACGCTGTCTGAGGGTCAGTGCTGAGGGAGTGCCACGCTGTCAGAGCGTCAGTGCTGAGGGAGCACCACGCTGTCTGAGGGTCAGTGCGGAGGGAGTGCCACGCTGTCAGAGGGTCAGTGCTGAGGGAGTGCCGCGCTGTCAGAGCGTCAGTGCTGAAGGAAAGCCATACTGTCTGACGGTCAGTGCCGAGGGAGTGCCGAACTGGTGGAGGGCCAGCATCAAGGGAGTACCGCACTGTCGGGGGACAGTGTTGAGGAACGGCCATGGTGTCAGAGGATCAGTACTGAGGGAGTGAAGAAATGTTGGTTCTGAGGGAGTGCGGCACTTTTGGGGGATTCGTACTGATGGAGGGCAGTAGTATTGGAGGCCAATTTTAAGTGAGTACTGAGGGAGTGCCGCACTGTGGAAGAGTCAGTACTGAGGGAGTGCCACACCGTCAGACGGTCAGTACTGAGGGAGTGCCACACCGTCAGACGGTCAGTACTGAGGGAGCGCCACACTGTCGGAGAGTCAGTACTAAGAGAGATGTAAGGCACCTAAAATTCTAACAGGACTTTACACCGTAAATACAGGAATGATGCTCCTGATAACTGGAGACTCCAGAACCAGGGGCTCTCAGTCTCAGTCTGAGAGGTAGACCATTTAGGACTGAGATGAGTAAATGTTCTTCATCCATGGAGTGGGGAGCCTGTAGAATTCTCTGTCACAAAAAGCAGTTGAGGCTAAAACAATGAATGTTTTTACGAAGGTGTTAGATATTATTTTTATATTCTAATTGGTATTTATTGGAGAAGATTCTGAGACACAGGATTTACTCGCATTTGGAAAAGAATGTTCTGATGAGGGTTAGTCCCCATAGCTTTATGCAGGGAAATTATGTCTCACAAACTTGAATGAGCTTTTTGAGTAAGTGATGAGGAATACTGATGAGGGTAGGGCCGTGGATGTTGTCTACTCATACTTTACTAATGCATTTGAAAAGGTAAACTGGTTGAGAAGGTTAAGGCACATGGGATCCACAGTGAGTTGGTCAGTTAGATACAAATTTGCCTTGGTCATGGAACACAAAGGATAGTTGTGGAGGGGTGTTTTTATAACGAGAAGTCTGTGACCAGTGGTGTTCCATTTCTCTTCAGGTCTTTGCGAATGGGATGTTTAGTGATACATATAGATAATTTGGGTGAAAATATGAATGGTCTGTCTAATAAGTTTGCAAACGACATGAACATTGGTGAAGTAGTGGATAGTCAGGAAAGTCATCAATGGATACAGATCATCTGGAAAGTTGGGCAGAGAAACTGCAGATGGAGTTTAATCAGGATAAGTGTGAGGTGATTCATTTTTAAAAATCACACAAAACACCAGGTTATAGTCTCACAGATTTATTTGGAAATACAAGCTTTTGGAGCATTGCTCCTTAATCAGGTAGCTAGTAGGGCAGAATCTTAGGACACAGAATTTATAGTAAAAGATCAAAGTGTCAAACAACTAATATGATGTATTGAACTAATATGATGTATTAGATTGCCGTTAAGTCTTTAATCACTTAGAACGAGTTGCAGGTTTCGATTCATTAATATGGAAGTCCCAGAACTTCTTTCACATTACATTCCCGAAATAACTTCGAGTTTTATTCAAAAAAAGGTGACATCTCAGCTCAGACAATGCATTAAAGGGTGTGAAGTTAGAATCTGTCTATATTCCAACCTTGAGTCAGACCAGTTCTATTTCCAAAGTAGGAACCTCACCCATTTAATGAATTATCTGAGCTGAGTTGTCATTTTTTTTCATAAAACCTTAAGTTATCTCAGGAAAGTGACTTGAAAGAAGTTCTGGGATTTACATATTAATCACTTGAAATTTGCAACCCCATTCTAAAGTGATTAAAGACTTAACAGTAATCTAGATGTGTTCAATACATCAGTTGTTTGACACTTTGATCTTTTATTATAAATTCTGTGTCCGATGATCCTGCCCCACTAGCTACCTGATGAAGCACCAGTGCTCTGAAAGCTGGTACTTCCAAGTAAACCTGTTGGACTATAAGCTGATGTTGCACGAGTTTTAACTGCGTCCACCCCGGTCTAACAGTGGCACCTCCACAGCATTTTGGCAGGACACATGCAAAAGTAAAATATACAGCAAATGCCAGGACCCTCAAGAGGGTATGTTCAGAGGGATCTTTGAGTGCTGTGAGTCTGGAATCACACATAGGGCAAGACCGGAGAAGAATGGCAGATTTCCTTCTCTGGAGGATTTTAGTGACTCCAATCGGATTATCCAACAATTGACAGTGTTCATATGCTCGTCATTAGATTAGATTTTCATTTTGCTGAATTCAAAATTCACCAGTTCCCATGGTAGGATTCGAACCAATGTCCCAAAAACATGAACCTGAGACCATTACATCTTCAGGTCACATGTGACGATGTAGTGATAATGTCCCGAGCATGTCGCTACAAGGCATACCGACTGTTTCGAAGAACAGGGAGGACTGTTAGATGATGCTTACCTTGTGAAATGGTCTTGACCAGCGAGGATTTGGTTTAAAATCAGCTGAAACTGGAGATCAGTAGGGAATCCTGCGCTCTCTCTCTTTCTCACTCTCTCTTTCTCTCTCACAGAAGCATGCGCCTGTGGAACACAATTCCTTCAACATTGATGGCATATGAGATGTGTTTAAGTATTAAAATATTTATGGCAGAGATAGACAGCTTCTTGACAATAATGGGTGAGGGGGGGGGGGGTAGTAGGATCAAGTTCACCGAGAAGGAGGTGGGCATGGAGACATTCTAATGGAGGAGAAACAGGCTGGAGGAGCCGAATGGCCAACCAGTTCCTAGAACCATAGAGGCAGAGAAACCAGGTGCATGATTAGGTATTTGGCCCTTCTAGCCTGCACTGCTATTCAATCTGATCAAGGCTGATTCTCCCACTCAGGCCCCTTTTTCCTCTTTCTCCCCCATAGCCTTTGATCCTTTTAGCTCTAAGAACTACCTCTATCTCCTTCTTGAAAATATTCAATGTTTTCGCATCAAATACTTTCTGTGGTAGAGAATTCCACAGGCTGTCCACTCTCTGGGTGAAGGTGTTTCTCCTCATCAAAGTCCAAAAGGGTTTACTCTGTATCCTTAGATTGGAATCCCTTCCTCTGTTTACTCTCTGAAATTAGAGTTTTATTGGTTTCTCTGAGATCTCTCCCCTTGCTCTTATAAATGCCAGTGAATGTATTGCTAACCAGACCAGTCTCTCTTTATCCATCAGCACTGCCATCCCAGAATCAATCTGAGAAACACTCTGCCAAACTCCCTCCATCGCTAGAACATCCTTCCTCAAATAAGAAGACTAAAACACGCCAAGTATGGTCTCAACAAGGCCCCTGAACAATTGCAGCAAGATATCCCAGAAACCTCTGCCATTATTAGACAGAGCGGATTTGTAGCAAGGAAACCCAACCGAGAGCAAGAATTCCACACAGTCTGCTCCCCAAAATAGCAAGGCAGTGACAAACCACACACGGCCATACTGATAATGCTAACATCATCTGCAAGTCAGCCTCGTTTAACACGATGCCATAGAACATAGAACATAGAAGAATACAGCGCAGTCCAGGCCCTTCAGCCCTCGATGTTGCGCCGATCAAAGCCCACCTAACCTACACTAACCCACTATCCTCCATATACCTATCCAATGCCCGCTTAAATACCCCTAAAGAGGGAGAGTCCACTACTGCTACTGGCAGGGCATTCCATGAACTTACGACTCGCTGAGTGAAGAACCTACCCCTAACATCAGTCCTATATCTACCCCCCCTTAATTTAAAGCTATGCCCCCTTGTAATAGCTGACTCCATACGTGGAAAAAGGTTCTCACTGTCAACCCTATCTAACCCCCTAATCATCTTGTACACCTCTATCAAATCACCCCTAAACCTTCTTTTCTCCAATGAAAACAACCCCAAGTGCCTCAGCCTTTCCTCATAGGATTTTCCTACCATACCAGGCAACATCCTGGTAAACTTCCTCTGCACCCGTTCCAGTGCCTCCACATCCTTCCTATAGTATGGTGACCAAAACTGCACACAATATTCCAGATGCGGCCGCACCAGAGTCTTATACAACTGCAGCATGACCTCAGGACTCCGGAACTCAATTCCTCTACCAATAAAAGCCAGTACGCCATATGCCTTCTTCACTGCATATCAACTTTCCTACAGTGTGGCACTCCCTCAGTACTGACCTTCCAACAGTGCCCACTCCTTCAGCACTGACCCTCTGGCAGTGTGGTACTCCCTGAGTACTGATGTACAACAGTGCCCACTCCTTCAGTACTGACCCTCCGACAGTGTGGTACTCCCTGAGTACTGACCTTCCGGCAGAGCCCACTCCTTCAGCACAGACCCCCTGACAGTGTGGTACTCCCTGAGTACTGACGTACAACAGTGCCCACTCCTTCAGTACTGACCTTCCGACAGACTGGCACTATCGAAATTGATTGAGAAATCAATTGTGCAGTAACGTAATGCCTTTAATATGAAGAAACCACAGCATCTCAATCAAGCACAGTGTCACTCCGAGGTCCGCTTGGGGATATCATGAAACAGGCAATGAAAGGTTTGGTTGAAGAGGACATTGTTGAAGTCGTGCATTGAAAAGGTGGGAGCAGGAGAAAGAGTGAGGGAAACTAACAGGGATAGAGATGACAGAAACAAAGGGGGAGAGAGAGAGAGAGAGAGAGAGAGAGAGAGAGAGAGAGAGAGAGAGATTGACAGAAATAGAGAGAGATAAATAAATGGACTTGGATAGGTCTATGGATGCATGCCAGAGCTAAGGGCCCCCAGGCAGCTGAAGACACACCAATCAATGGGGAAGCAATGGAATCAAGAGATACTCAAGAATTGCAGGAGCACAGAGATTGTGGATGTTCATCCAGGCTGGTGGAGGTGACTGAGATAGGGAGGGGTGTAGGTGCAGAAGGAAGTTACAGAGATAGGGGAGGGTGATAGGGGCTGGAGGAGTTTACAGATAAGGAGGGGTGTAGAGGCAGGAGGAGGTAACAGAGATAGGGAGAGTTGTAGTAGCTGGAGGAGGTGACAGAGATAGGGAGGGGTGTAGGGACTGCAGGAGATGACAGAGATCAGGAGCGATGTTGGGGCTGGAGGAGGCGACAGAGATATGGAGGGTTATAGAGGCTGGAGGTGGTTACAGAGATAGAGAGGGGTGTAAGGGCTGAGGGTCATTACAGAAACAGGGATTCCTGCATCCTAGATTTACCTTGTCCTTCTCTACAGTGAATACAGATACAAAGTACTAATTTCGAACCTCAGCTGTGTCTTCTGGCTCCACACGCACAGTTTGCCTGTTTAGTCCCCAATGGGGCCTACTCCTTTTCTGCCTTTTCTCTGAGCCCAAATACACTTATAAAACACCTTTGGGTTTTCCTTAATGGTACCCACCATTGCTTCGTCATGTCTCCTCATTGTTCTCCTAATTTCCATTTTCAGTAAACCCCTGTATTTTCTTCTGAGGCATTTAGTGCTTTGAGCCCTCAAAATGATCTGGATGTGGGTGTAGGTGGATAGGTTAGTAAACTTGTGGATAACACTAAGGTAGGCAGAGTTGTAGGAAGAGAATAGGGCCTCTCAAAGATCAGCAAGGCAGCATTTGTGTGGCGCCACAGGAGATGGGGGAAGAAATTAATTGAGTATTTTGCATCAGTGTTTACTGTGGAAAAAGAAATGGAAGATCTAGAACATAGGGAAATAGATGGTAACATCTTTAAAAATGTCCATATTACAGAGGAGGAAGTGCTGGATATCTTGAAACGCATAAAAGTGGATAAATCCCCAGGATTTATCAAGTGTACCCTAGAACTCTGTGGGAAGTTAGGAAAGTGATTGCTGGGCCTCTTGCTGAAATATTTGTATCATTAAAAGTCACAGGTGAGGTGCTGGAAGACTGGATGTTGGCTAATGTGGTTCCGTTGTTTAAGAAAGAGGGTAAAGCACAAGCCAGGGAACTAAAAACCAGTGAACCCGACATCGATGGTGGGCAAGTTGTTGAAGGGATCCTGACGGACAGGATGTACATTTATTTGGAAAGGCAAGGATTGATTAAGGATAGTCAACAGGGCTTTGTGTGTGGGAAACCGTGTCTTACAAACTTGATTGAGTTTTCTGAACAAGTAACAAAGAGGATTGATGAGGGCAGAGCAGGAGATGTGATCACTCAGGTGGATAGAGTTTGTAAGAAGGCCTATGGTGTATTATCGTTCATTAGCAGAGGGATTGAATTCAAGAGTCATGAAGTGATGTTGCAGCTGTACAGGACTTTGGTTAGGCCACATTTGGAGTACTGTGTGCAGTTCTGGTCGCCTCACTTTAGGAAAGATGTGGAAGCTTTGGAGAGGGTGCAGAGAAGATTTACCAGGATGTTGCCTGGAATGGAGAATAGGTCGTACGAGGATAGGTTGAGAGTTCTCGGCCTTTTCTCGTTGCAACGGCGAAGGATGAGGGGTGACTTGATAGAGGTTTATAAGATGATCAGAGGAATAGATAGAGTAGACAGTCAGAAACTTTTTCCCCGGGTACAACAGAGTGTTACAAGGGGACATAAATTTAAGGTGAAGGGTGGAAGGTATAGGGGAGATGTCAGGGGTGGGTTCTTTACCCAGAGAGTGGTGGGGGCATGGAATGCGCTGCCCGTGGGAGTGGTAGAGTCAGAATCATTGGCGACCTTTAAGCGGCATTTGGATAGGTACATGGATGGGTGCTTAATCTAGGATAGATGTTCGGCACAACATCGTGGGCCGAAGGGCCTGTTCTGTGCTGTATTGTTCTATGTTCTATGTTCTAAGTCAAGACGTGACAAACAGAGTGAGACAGAGACAGACCTACGGGAGGGGCGGAGAAGAGAGAGTGAGAGCAAGAGCGAGAGAGACAGAGAGCGAGAGAGATACAGAGAGCAAAACAATAAGACAACAAGAAAAAGGCAGGAATAGTTAAAGAGAAAAAGCAAAAGACAGAGAAACAGATAGGGAAAGATTCAGAGTGAGAAACAGAGAGTGCCAGAGAGAGACAAACAGAAAGAGAGAGGGAGAAAGAAAGAAAAAGTCAGTGATGAGAAACAGGGGAGGGTACCAGGTAAACCCATTGATTTTTGCTCCCTCTGATGGATGTAGCACAGAATTAGAACTTTATTTTTCATACTTTGGGGGATGTAGTGTCCCTGAAAGAGTCCATTGCTGATCTGTAACTGACCATGAGAAGGTGGTGGTCAGTTGCCTTCCTGATCCTCTGTGATCATTTGGCATAGAGAAATGCACAGTGGTGTTGGGGAGAATTCCAGGACTTTGACCCAGCAAAACAGAAGGAGCAACGATATATTTCCAAGTCAGGATGGTTAGTGACTTGCAGGGGTATGCTCCACATAACCTATCAATAGACAGATATAACTGAGATCCTTGCAGGTTTCTATGGCCACAGCTTAGAACTTAGAACATTCTTTGTTCCATTCCTCTGCGAGCCGCCATGCACAACACTCTCTGAGACATGAATGACATATTCGGTGCTCTGTTTCTCCTCCTAAATTGGAAATATTCATCAATTTTGCTTCCAATTCCCACCCTGCTCTCACCTTCGCCTCATTTATCTCTGGCTCCTCTCTCTTCCTTCGATATGTCTAGGTAACAGTCCACATTAGCAGCTATTGATTCTCCGAGGGTGACCTTCATCCATTCTTTTGTCTGCTCAGCTGTAGTTCTATCATCTCTGGACTCCATTTAAAATCTACTCCTGTGCCCTTCCCCCACACCATCTTCAGCATATATGCCAACGGTTTCCTAACTACAAACATTTCTGAAGAAGGGTTACTAGTCCTTAAACATCAACTCTACTTTCTCCCCTCCCCCCCCCCCCCCCCGATACTGCGAGTCCTGCTGAGTTTTCAGCAATTTCTCTTTATGTTTCTTATGCGTATGTTACACATTGCTGCCAATGTCCAAGAGATGCAGAACACGATTCAGCTGAGCTACCTTGGTTTCCAAGAGGAAACTGTGGTTGACAAATCAGTTTGAGATGGCTGAGGCCATAATTAGCAGTGTCGACACTGGCTGAATGAGAAGGTTTGAAATAGCTGCATTTTGACATTTTTTTCAACAAGATGTCACACTGAGGTAGATGAGACTCTGGGGAATTGGAGGACTATGTTAACATAGAATCCCTTTAGTGTGGAAACAGGGCATTTGGATCATCCAGTCCACACCATCCCACTGTCTACCATGTTCCTGGAACCCTGTATTTCCTATGGCTAATCTACCTAACCTGCACATCCTTGGGTGCGTTGGCCAATTTAGCATGGCCATCTTTGGACTGTGTGAGGAAACCCACGCAGACACTGGGAGAATATGCAAACTCCACACAGTCGCCTGAAGGTGTAAGTAAACCCAGGTCCCTGGTGCTGTGAAGAATTAACACCAACCATTGAGCCAACGCATTGCCACGGAGTGAGGATTAGGTCAAAGACAGAATACTGAGAGAATGAATACAGGGGACATTTTCAGGATTAGCAGACCGTGACAAGTGGATTACTCTAAGGATCTGTCCTGCTGTCTCAGCTATTTACAACCAGATCATAACATGAATGATTCAGCATTGTACAGTTGGGACTAGTGACATTCAAAGTCAGTTTAAAAATACAATGCATGCAAGAAACGTCACCACAACACTTCTGTTACATTAAAAACCTCTGCAAACCCATTGCTCTAAGATTGACACAGATCCCTCTTAAATTCAAGGAATTCAGATCTAATTGAAGAGCTCCCACTTACGTTTTCAGCTGACAGGACTGTTGAACAAGTCAGAATGCAGAGTGAAACCTGAATTGATAGATTACTTCGAGACTGGGGTGCTGGAAAAGCACAGCAGGTCAGGCAGCAGCCGAGCAGCATTTTGAGCAAGAGCCCTTCTCCTGCTCCTCAGATGCTGCCTGACCTGCTGTGCTTTCTCAGCACCCCCACTCTCAACTCTGATCTTCAGCATCTGCAGTCCTCACTTTCTCTGAGTTGATAGATTACATGTTGACCTTGTGCCTAATCACACAGACTGCAGATTGTACTTAATAAAAGAATAGATGTCAATTACACAAAAAAAAGATAAAAAACAAATGTGACATCTCACTGGGACTTGAAATCACACCTCAGTATTCCTGGAGTTGGCATAAAAGTTAAAGGTCTTATATAAGTAATCATCTCCAATGTTCCTGCTTTTTAGGTTGATAGAAACCACACACACACAGATACACATATTGACAGACAAAAAAACGAGTGGGGTCATGGGCAAAAGGAAGAATTGGAAAAGTCTTTCAATGGTAGTTGAACAGTCCCTTCAGCATGGGATTCACCAAGATACCCAGAAGACATTAGAGCCAAAATTAAGCCATTCAGCCCACAAAGTCTGCTCTGCCATTCAATCATGGCTGATAAGTTTCTCAACCCCATTCTCTAACTTTCTCTTCATTAACTCTTGATTCCCTTGACAATCAAGAACCTATTTATCTTTGTCTGAAATATATTCAATAATCTGGCCTCCACAGCCTTTTATGGAGTGAATTTCACAGATTCACCTCTCTCTGGCCGAGGAATTTTCTCCTTATCTCCGTTCTAACGGGTCTTCCCTTTACCAGAAGGCTGTGCCCTCAGGTCTTAGTCTCCCCTACCAATGCAAACATCTTCCCAACACCCACACAATCTAGGCCATTCAGTATTCTCTAAGTTTCTATTAGATGACCCCTCATCCATCTAAACTCCACTGAGTATAGACCCAGAGTCCTCAACATTCCTCACATGTTAAGTTTTTCATTCCTGGGACCATTCTACATTGAAATTGCTCCAGGGCCAGTACATCCTCCGAGATATGGGGCCCAACACTACACAACATACCAAATGTGGTCTGACCAGATCCTTATAGAGCCTCAGAAGTACATCCGTGCTTTTATATTCAATTCTTCTCAAAATAAACGCCATCATTGCATTTGCCTTCCTAATTATTAACGCAACCTGCAAGTGGACCTTGAGAGAATCCTGGACTAAAACTCCCAAGTCTCTTTGCACTTCAGACTTCTGAATTTTCTCCCCATTTAGAAAATAGTCCATGTCTCTATCCTTCCTACCAAAGTGCATAACCTCACACTTTCCCACATTGTCCAAATCTTTCTGCGGCCTCTCCGCCTCCTCAATGCTACCTGTCCTCTACTTGTCTTGTGTCATCTATAAACTTAGCCAGAATGCCCCTCGAGATCATTAATATATTAAGTGAAAAGCTGTGATTTCAACACTGAGCCTTGCGGGGAACACCACTTGTCGCTGGCTCCATCTTAAGAAAAAACGTTGTATCCACACTCTCCGCTTTCTGCCAGCCAGCCAGGCTTTTATCCATGCTAGCACCTTGCCTCCAACACCATGGGCTCTTATCTTACTCACAGCCTCCTGTGCAGCACCTTGTCAAAGACTTGCTTGAAATCTGGATAGATAACATCCATTGGCTCCCCTTCGTCTAACCTGCTCATTACCTCTTCAAAGAATTCTAGCAGATTTGTCAGGTATAACCTCCCCTTGATGAAACCATGCTGACTTTGCCCTATTTTATCATACATCTCCAAGCATTCAGAAATCTCATGCTTCTCAATTGATTCCAGAATCTTACACATGATCATGGTTAGGTTAATCAGTCTGTAGTTTTTCAGTCATCTGGGACCCTCCCTGACTAAAGCAATTCCTGAAAGATTGCACTAATGTCTCCACTATCTCTTCAGCTATTTTCCTCTGGGATGTAGTCCATCTGGTCCAGGTGATTTATCCATCTTCAGGCCACTTAGCACCTTGTCTTTAGTGATGGCCACCAAATTCAGCTCTGGCCTCTCACTCTCCTGAATTTTTGGGATATTATGCATATCTTCCACCATGAAGATTGATGCAAGGTAATTATTCAGCTCCTCAACCATTTCCTTGTTTACTACTATCTCTCCAACCTCATTTTCCAATAGTCCATTGTCCACTTTTGCCTGTTATATATTTAAAGAACCTCTCAGACTTCCTTGAAATTACTGGCTAGTTTATCCTCATACTTAATCTTCTCCCTTTTGTCTTTTGGTACCCTCTGTTGGCTTTTGTAAGCTTCCCAACTCTCTGGTCTCCCACTATCCTTTGCCACATTATATGCTTTCTCTGTAATAAACTATAACAAACATTATATTGGACAAACAGGCAGAAAACTAGCCACCGGGATACATGAACACCAACTAGTCACAAAATGACATGACCCACTCTCACTAGTATCATCACATACGGAAGAAGAAGGACACCACATCATCTGGGACAACACCCATCCAAGGACAAGCCAAACAGAAACACGCATGAGAATTTCTAGAAGCATGGTATTCCAACTGGAACTCTATCAACAAACACATAGAACAATACAGCACAGAACAGTCCTTTTAGCCCACCATGTTGTGCCGAACATTTGTCCTAGCTTAGGCACCTACCCATGTACCTATCCAATTGCCGCTTAAAGGTCACCAATGATTCTGACTCTGTCACTCCCACAGACAGCGCATTCCATGTCCCCACCACTCTCTGGGTAAAGAACCTACCCCTGACATCCCCCCTATACTTTCCACCCTTCGCTTTAAATTTATGCCCTATTGTAACACTCTGTTGTACCTGGGGAAAAAGTCTCTGACTGTCTACTCTATCTATTCCCCTGATCATCTTATAAACCTCTATCAAATCACCCCTCATTCTTCGCCGTTCCAATGAGAAAAGGCCTAGCACTCTCAATCTATCCTTGTACGACCTATTCTCTATTCCAGGCAACATCTTGGTAAATCTCCTCTGCATCCTCTCCAAAGCTTCCACATCTTTCCTAAAATGAGGCGACGAGAACTGCACACAGTACTCCAAATGTGGAGTTACCAAGGTCCTGAACAGCTGCAACATCACCTCACGACTCTTGAATTCAATCTCTCTGCTAATGAACGCTAATACACCATAGGCCTTCTTACAATCTCTATCCACCTGAGTAACAACTTTCAAAGATCTATGAACATAGACCCCCATTCACATTGACTTGCATCCCACTTACCACCCCCTGAGAAAAAGAACAGGAAAGGGCATCACCACAGGAAATGACATCACCAACCCAAGGAAACTCAAACATATAAATAGAAAGTGGGCTACACCACCAGTGCTTCATTTGGAGGCTCACTGAAGGTGATACCTCGTATGGTTACGAAACACCTGAAAATGAACCTTCCAGCACAGTGAGCAAACCTACATCCAGAACCTCAACCTGAGCTACAAATCTTCTCAAAACTCTTTCTCTTTTGCTTTTATGCTATCTCTGACTTCCCTCATCAACCACTGTTGCTTCATCCTCCCTGCACCTTGCTTCTTTTTCCTCAGGATGAATCTCTGCTGTGTCTCCTGAACACCATCCTGAAACTCCTGCCATTGCTTTTCCACTTGGTTTGACAGATCACATTTTATCTGTTTTTTTAAATAAGGTGGTCTCTCAGAAACACAATGTTGCAGATTTGGGTTTAACAAGTTTATTACACTGAAGAACTAAAGATAAAATTGAATGAATCAAACTATTTGTACAAAACACATGTTGAGATTCTGAAACACAATAAATATGGTTAAAGCATAATCCCCCAAATAGTACTTTACAGAACCTAGAAACATTTCTTTACAAACACATCTAGAATGTTCTACCAGAAAACCAAATCATGGAATTTTATAGTCCAGGAGGCCATTCAATCCATTCAGGTAAAAGCAATGACTGCAGATACTGGAAACCAGAGTCTAGATTAGAGTGGCGCTGGTATTCCTGATGAAGGGATTTTGCCCGAAACGTTGATCTTCCTGCTCCTCGGATGCTGCCTGAACTCATTCAACCCAACACATAAGTGGTATGCAATTACTTCAAAATTTAGACATTGAATTTAAAATAAGTGACATTGAAATATATACAACTCACATCACGTGGCTTCTAAATAACAGACTCCTTAGTTTCAGTTGCCATGGACTGTGGACACGATTCAAGGAGTCTCTCCAAATCTGCCCACATGAACTTTTACTCATGTATGAGAGAAGGAACTACTGGTCTCCGTTCTCAATACTGGTGCATGTTGAACTGAATTTTTAAAAAGAAATAATGTTTTACGAAATAAATTTTTAAAAATTCTAACTACAGATTCAACTGAACTCAAAACAATCTTAATTGTCTTACATGATTATTCTCCCTGTCATAAAACATCTTATTTCATTAACACTCAAGGGGCTTTGGAGTCATCCACAATTTGATTAGATTACTTGTTCCAGAAGGAGTCTAAAAGTTTTATTTCCTTCAGAAAACCCCTCATGAACAGCACCATCACACATATTTTAAAATCTAAACTTCATAATTGGTGTATTAATATATGCAAATCATAAATGTTTCATCAGAGCAGCACCTTGGTAATGATAGGGTTCACTGTACAAAACTTTGGCCAAATTTTGGGTGAGTTTCGACAGATTGTTGGTGATCACCTTATGAATAGCATCGACTAAGGGAAGAGAAGGGGAGGGGAGTGGGTGGAGAAGGAAAGCTTCACCATACTCGGCTGGGAGGACTTGATCCAGAGATCCTACCTAGAAGCCCCATCCTGCACTCTCTCATTTGCACACAGTCTCTCATCCAGCGAAAACCTATCTCAGTATTCCTTGGCTGAATAGGAGTCTTGCTGAACAAAGTGACATGGCGTTGAGTTTTTCATCTAGCACTCATGAGGACAGATGCAGGAATTCCAAGTTTCAAAGGGAACAACAATTTATACTGTTTGAGAAACAGAGACTAATTGGTTAGCAACTGAACTCTGATTGGTTGAAATGTTGCCAAGGAGAATGTGACAGTGAAGAGTTACTGACTTCCTGACACTTTTGTTTCAGAAAAGGGAATGAGTCACATTCCAACTAACAGCACCCATCTCCCACAGAGCCTACCCCGCGCGTTACCCTCTCCCCACCAACCTCACAGCACCCTCCCTTTCAGTCCCCACCCCTGTCGGATCCTCCTTCTATCTACCAGGACATTCCTGCATCCCTTCCATTTGCTTTCTCCCCTCATCCTACAGCCATCAAACCCATCCCACAGACCCTCACAGCCGCAGACGCTTCACATCCCCCCACCCCCATGCCCCTCCCTCCGTCCATTTTGTCCTCCCTCTCACTCTCTTACCTCCTTATCCCACATCCCCTCCTGTTCCCCACACCCTCACTCTCCTTCTCATCCCACAGACCCTCACATCACCCCACCCTTCCATCTCTCCTTGTCCTCACAATTCTCATTTCTTCTCCTCACATGCCTCTCCCTCATTTCTATCCTCATACTCCGCGAACACATATCGCCCATTTCTTCCTTCTCCATCCATCCACTCACGTTCCCCCAGGCCACCAATCCCTCTCTCTCCAACTCTTGCCCGTCACATCCATCTCCTCCTCATCACACACTCCCGTCCAAACCCCCAACCCTCAGCCTTTCTCCATCTCCCTCCCCATCATTCTCCCCACTCCACATCACCCTCCTTCATCTTTCTTCCCACCTCTCCTCAATTATTCAACCCCTCCATCTTTCTCCCCACGCTCCCCATGTGTTCTCCCTTTTCCATCTTTCTCCCCCTCCCGTCTTCTTCCTTCCCAACCGTCCATCGCCAACACCCCCACACCCCCCCTCCCCGTCTTCCTCCTTCCCAACCGTCCATCGCCAACACCCCCCTCCCCGTCTTCCTCCTTCCCAACCGTCCATCGCCAACACCCCCCTCCCCGTCTTCCTCCTTCACAACCGTCCATCGCCAACACCCCCCTCCCCGTCTTCCTCCTTCACAACCGTCCATCGCCAACACCCCCCCTCCCCGTCTTCCTCCTTCCCAACCGTCCATCGCCAACACCCCCCTCCCCGTCTTCCTCCTTCCCAACCGTCCATCGCCAACACCCCCCTCCCCGTCTTCCTCCTTCCCAACCGTCCATCGCCAACAGCCCCCTCCCCGTCTTCCTCCTTCCCAACTGTCCATCGCCAACAACCCCCATTCCCCGTCTTCCTCCTTCACAACCGTCCATCGCCAACACCCCCCCTCCCCGTCTTCCTCCTTCCCAACTGTCCATCGCCAACAACCCCCCTCCCCGTCTTCCTCCTTCCCAACTGTCCATCGCCAACACCCCCCCTCCCCGTCTTCCTCCTTCCCAACCGTCCATCGCCAACACCCCCCTCTACCCTCCCCCCTCTAACCTCCCCCTCCCCCATCTCCCCTCCCCCATCTCCCTCTTCCCCTCCCCCTCCCCCACGGGTCACGCGCTCTCTCTGACGGCGGAGAAATAACGGTTAACATTCTCCCGCCAAAAATAAACGTCACCTCAAATGGGGCACGTGGAAGAGCGGGCGGGGCCAGAGTGAAGGGGCGGGGCAATAGGAACGGAGGCGCCCCCAGAAGAAGCGGCTGCGGTGCCGCACGTGCGCTCAAGGGCCGCGCTCGCGGCGATCCGCGGTTTCCCGCCCTGACCAACGGTCCCGGAGTGGCGCCAACGGGGAGGTGTGTTTCCTCAGCAAACCCCCTCATCCCGGCAAGATGGCGGCAAGGCGCGATGGTCCCAGCGGAGACTCTCAGCTCCGAAACTTCTGGTTATTTCGGTCATGCGTTTTCCTCGCTTTCAGGAGGGGATTGCGAGGAAAACCCGGGAACACAGTGGGGGTGTGAGGAAAACCGGAGTAACACAGTGGGGTGTGAGGAAAACCGGAGTAACACAGTGGGGGGTGTGAGGAAAACCGGAGTAACACAGTGGGGGTGTGAGGAAAACCGGAGTAACACAGTGGGGGTGTGAGGAAAACCGGAGTAACACAGTGGGGGGTGTGAGGAAAACCCGGGTAACACAGTGGGGTGTGAGGAAAACCCGGGAACACAGTGGGGTGTGAGGAAAACCCGGGAACACAGTGGGGTGTGAGGAAAACCGGAGTAACACAGTGTGGTGTGAGGAAAACTGGAGTAACACAGTGGGGTGTGAGGAAAATTGGAGTAACACAGTGGGGTGTGAGGAAAACCCGGGAACACAGTGGGGTGTGAGGAAAACCGGAGTAACACAGTGGGGTGTGAGGAAAACCGGAGTAACACAGTGGGGTGTGAGGAAAACCCGGGAACACAGTGGGGTGTGAGGAAAACCCGGGAACACAGTGGGGTGTGAGGAAAACCCGGGAACACAGTGGGGTGTGAGGAAAACTGGAGTAACACAGTGGGGTGTGAGGAAAACCCGGGTAACACAGTGGGGGTGTGAGGAAAACCCGGGTAACACAGTGGGGGTGTGAGGAAAACTGGAGTAACACAGTGGGGTGTGAGGAAAACCGGAGTAACACAGTGGGGTGTGAGGAAAACCCGGGTAACACAGTGGGGTGTGAGGAAAACCGGAGTAACACAGTGGGGGTGTGAGGAAAACCGGAGTAACACAGTGGGGTGTGAGGAAAACCCGGGTAACACAGTGGGGGGTGTGAGGAAAACCCGGGTAACACAGTGGGGTGTGAGGAAAACACGGGGAACACAGTGAGGTGTGAGGAAAACCGGAGTAACACAGTGGGGTGTGAGGAAAACTGGAGTAACACAGTGAGGTGTGAGGAAAACCGGAGTAACACAGTGGGGGGTGTGAGGAAAACCCGGGTAACACAGTGGGGGGTGTGAGGAAAACTGGAGTAACACAGTGGGGTGTGAGGAAAACCGGAGTAACACAGTGGGGGTGTGAGGAAAACCCAGGTAACACAGTGGGGGGTGTGAGGAAAACCCGGGTAACACAGTGGGGTGTGAGGAAAACCCGACTAACACAGTGAGGTGTGAGGAAAACCCGGGAACACAGTGGGGTGTGAGGAAAACCGGAGTAACACAGTGGGGTGTGAGGAAAACTGGAGTAACACAGTGGGGTGTGAGGAAAACTGGAGTAACACAGTGGGGGGTGTGAGGAAAACCGGAGTAACACAGTGGGGTGTGAGGAAAACTGGAGTAACACAGTGGGGTGTGAGGAAAACTGGAGTAACACAGTGGGGGGTGTGAGGAAAACCGGAGTAACACAGTGGGGTGTGAGGAAAACTGGAGTAACACAGTGGGGGGTGTGAGGAAAACCCGGGTAACACAGTGGGGTGTGAGGAAAACCGGAGTAACACAATGGGGTGTGAGGAAAACCGGAGTAACACAGTGGGGGGTGTAAGGAAAACCCGGGTAACACAGTGGGGTGTGAGGAAAACTGGAGTAACACAGTGAGGTGTGAGGAAAACCCGGGAACACAGTGGGGTGTGAGGAAAACCGGAGGAACACAGTGGGGTGTGAGGAAAACTGGAGTAACACAGTGGGGGTGTGAGGAAAACCGGAGTAACACAGTGGGGTGTGAGGAAAACCCGGGAACACAGTGGGGTGTGAGGAAAACTGGAGTAACACAGTGAGGTGTGAGGAAAACCCGGGAACACAGTGGGGTGTGAGGAAAACCGGAGTAACACAGTGGGGTGTGAGGAAAACTGGAGTAACACAGTGAGGTGTGAGGAAAACCCGGGAACACAGTGGGGTGTGAGGAAAACCGGAGTAACACAGTGGGGTGTGAGGAAAACCCGGGAACACAGTGGGGTGTGAGGAAAACCCGGGAACACAGTGGGGTGTGAGGAAAACCGGAGTAACACAGTGGGGTGTGAGGAAAACCCGGGAACACAGTGGGGTGTGAGGAAAACCCGGGAACACAGTGGGGTGTGAGGAAAACAGGAGTAACACAGTGGGGTGTGAGGAAAACCGGAGTAACACAGTGGGGTGTGAGGAAAACCCGGGAACACAGTGGGGTGTGAGGAAAACCCGGGTAACACAGTGGGGTGTGAGGAAAACCGGAGTAACACAGTGGGGTGTGAGGAAAACCGGAGTAACACAGTGGGGTGTGAGGAAAACCCGAGTAACACAGTGGGGGTGTGAGGAAAACCCGGGTAACACAGTGGGGTGTGAGGAAAACCCGAGTAACACAGTGAGGTGTGAGGAAAACCCGGGTAACACAGTGGGGTGTGAGGAAAACCAGAGTAACACAGTGGGGTGTGAGGAAAACCCGGGTAACATAGTAGGGTGTGAGGAAAACCAGAGTAACACAGTGGGGTGTGAGGAAAACCGGAGTAACACAGTGGGGTGTGAGGAAAACCTGAGTAACACAGTGGGGTGTGAGGAAAACTGGAGTAACACAGTGGGGTGTGAGGAAAACCTGAGTAACACAGTGGGGTGTGAGGAAAACCGGAGTAACACAGTGGGGTGTGAGGAAAACCCGGGTAACACAGTGGGGGTGTGAGGAAAACCGGAGTAACACAGTGGGGTGTGAGGAAAACCCGAGTAACACAGTGGGGTGTGAGGAAAACCGGAGTAACACAGTGGGGTGTGAGTAAAACCGGAGTAACACAGTGGGGTGTGAGGAAAACCCGGGTAACACAGTGGGGGTGTGAGGAAAACCCGAGTAACACAGTGGGGTGTGAGGAAAACCCGGGTAACACAGTGGGGGTGTGAGGAAAACCCGGGTAACACAGTGGGGTGTGAGGAAAACCGGAGTAACACACTGGAGTGTGAGGAAAGCCGGAGTAACACAGTGGGGTGTGAGGAAAACCCGGGTAACACAGTGGGGGTGTGAGGAAAACCCGGGTAACACAGTGGGGTGTGAGGAAAACCGGAGCAACACAGTGGGGGTGTGCGGAAAACCGGAGTAACACAGTGGGGTGTGAGGAAAACCGGAGTAACACAGTGGGGTGTGAGTAAAACCGGAGTAACACAGTGGGGTGTGAGGAAAACCCGGGTAACACAGTGGGGGTGTGAGGAAAACCCGAGTAACACAGTGGGGTGTGAGGAAAACCCGGGTAACACAGTGGGGGTGTGAGGAAAACCCGGGTAACACAGTGGGGTGTGAGGAAAACCGGAGTAACACACTGGAGTGTGAGGAAAGCCGGAGTAACACAGTGGGGTGTGAGGAAAACCCGGGTAACACAGTGGGGGTGTGAGGAAAACCCGGGTAACACAGTGGGGTGTGAGGAAAACCGGAGCAACACAGTGGGGGTGTGCGGAAAACCGGAGTAACACAGTGGGGTGTGAGGAAAACCCGGGTAACACAGTGGGGTGTGGGGAAAACCGGAGTAACACAGTGGGGTGTGAGGAAAACCGGAGTAACACAGTGGGGTGTGAGGAAAACCGGAGTAACACAGTGGGGTGTGAGGAAAACCGGAGTAACACAGTGGGGGGTGTGAGGAAAACCCGAGTAACACAGTGGGGTGTGAGGAAAACCGGAGTAACACAGTGGGGGTGTGAGGAAAACCCGAGTAACACAGTGGGGGTGTGAGGAAAACCCGGGTAACACAGTGGGGTGTGAGGAAAACCCGAGTAACACAGTGGGGTGTGAGGAAAACCGGAGTAACACAGTGAGGTGTGAGGAAAACCCGGGTAACACAGTGGTGGTGTGAGGAAAACCGGAGTAACACAGTGGGGTGTGAGGAAAACCCGACTAACACAGTGGGGTGTGAGGAAAACCCGGGTAACACAGTGGGGGTATGAGGAAAACCCGAGTAACACAGTGGGGTGTGAGGAAAACCGGAGTAACACAGTGGGGTGTGAGGAAAACCCGGGTAACACAGTGGTGGTGTGAGGAAAACCGGAGTAACACAGTGGGGTGTGAGGAAAACCCGAGTAACACAGTGGGGTGTGAGGAAAACCCGGGTAACACAGTGGGGTGTGAGGAAAACCGGAGTAACACAGTGGGGTGTGAGGAAAACCGGAGTAACACGGTGGGGTGTGAGGAAAACCGGAGTAACACAGTGGGGCTGTGAGGAAAACCGGAGTAACACAGTGGGGTGTGAGGAAAACCGGAGTAACACAGTGGGGTGTGAGGAAAACCGGAGTAACACAGTGGGGTGTGAGGAAAACCCGGGTAACACAGTGGGGGTGTGAGGAAAACCCGGGTAACACAGTGGGGTGTGAGGAAAACCGGAGTAACACAGTGGAGTGTGAGGAAAACCGGAGTAACACAGTGGGGTGTGAGGAAAACCGGAGTAACACAGTGTGGTGTGAGGAAAACCCGGGTAACACAGTGGGGTGTGAGGAAAACCCGGGTAACACAGTGGGGTGTGAGGAAAACCCGAGTAACACAGTGGGGTGTGAGGAAAACCTGAGTAACACAGTGGGGTGTGAGGAAAACCGGAGTAACACAGTGGGGGTGTGAGGAAAACCGGAGTAACACAGTGGGGTGTGAGGAAAACCCGGGTAACACAGTGGGGTGTGAGGAAAACCCGGGTAACACGGTAGGGTGTGAGGAAAACCCGGGTAACACAGTGGGGGTGTGAGGAAAACCGGAGTAACACAGTGGGGTGTGAGGAAAACCGGAGTAACACAGTGGGGTGTGAGGAAAACTGGAGCAACACAGTGGGGGTGTGAGGAAAACCGGAGTAACACAGTGGGGTGTGAGGAAAACCCGGGTAACACAGTGGGGTGTGAGGAAAACCCGGGTAACACAGTGGGGTGTGAGGAAAACCCGGGTAACACAGTGGGGGTGTGAGGAAAACCGGAGTAACACAGTGGGGTGTGAGGAAAACCGGAGTAACACAGTGGGGCGTGAGGAAAACCGGAGTAACACAGTGCGGTGTGAGGAAAACCGGAGTAACACAGTGGGGTGTGAGGAAAACCGGAGTAACACAGTGGGGTGTGAGGAAAACCCGGGTAACACGGTGGGGTGTGAGGAAAACCCAGGTAACACTGTGGGGTGTGAGGAAAACCGGAGTAACACAGTGGGGTGTGAGGAAAACCCGGGTAACACAGTGGGGGTGTGAGGAAAACTGGAGTAACACAGTGGGGTGTGAGGAAAACCGGAGTAACACGGTGGGGTGTGAGGAAAACCCGGGTAACACGGTGGGGTGTGAGGAAAACCGGAGTAACACAGTGGGGTGTGAGGAAAACCCGGGTAACACAGTGGGGGTGTGAGGAAAACTGGAGTAACACAGTGGGGGTGTGAGGAAGACCGGAGTAACACGGTGGGGTGTGAGGAAAACCCAAGCACCTGAGTGGGGTGTGAGGAAAACAGGGAACAAAAGCAGACGGAGTGAGAAACCTGAGTGCTGGAGTGATGCATTAGGAAACCGAACGCTGGAGCGCAAAGAGTGGAAGCCCAAGTGCTGGTGTGGAGTATCAGTAAATCTGACTCCAGGACTAGAGTGTGAGAAAACTGAAGCACTGCGACAACCTGAGCAGGGTCTGAGGAAACCAGAGTACCAGAGCACAGTGTGAGGAAACCTACAACCAACTCCGGTTTCTGTTTCACAGTTAAATGTTACTTGTTTTCAATTTCTCAGCACACTGAGACTGCTAGCAAGTCATACATCAGGTACTTGTAAGCTGTCAGTGCAAAATAGTATTCACACGCTTAAAGACACTGGATATGCCTTCAGCTTCATAACGGGAGTGAGAGGGCAACCCGAGTACCAGAGCAGGGGTGAGGGGGAATAATGAATGCTGGAGCGGACTTAGTAACCAGAGTACCGGGCTGTCGTGTGAAGAATCTGGAGTACTGTAGCAGAGTGTGAGGTGAACCAAGTACAGGAGGTGGTGCATTAGGAAACCCGAGTACAGGAGTCGGGTGTTTGATGACACGAGTGCCAGAACGGGGCCAGGAGAAAACCAAAGTACTGGAGAGGAGCGGGGCGGGGGGGGCAACCCCAAGTACTGGAGCTGTGTGTTGAGGTAACCCAAGTTCCGGAGTGGAGTGTTAGGAAACCCGGGTACAGGAGCCAGCAAAGGGGAAATCCCGAGGCGGAGAATTTGCTGCGGCAGAGTGGAGTCAGGGCAAAACCCAGAGTACTGGAGCAGTGTGTGAGGTAACCCAAGTATTGGGACCTGTGCCAGGGGAACACCCCGAGTAGCAGAGTGGTGTAAGGCAATCCGGGTGCAGGTGCGGAGTGAGGGGAACATCTCGAGTACCAGAGCTGGTCAGGGGAGCAACACAAGTACCGAAGCAGAGCGAAGGGAAATCATGAGGAGCAGAGTGAAGCGAGAGGGCAACCCTGAGTCCAGGCACAGTTTGTGAGGTAACCCAAACTTGGGGTGATGGAGAAACACGAGCTCCACAGCAGAGTCAGAGGATCACCCCAACTACTGGAGTGATGTGTTAGGTAATCCCGAGTACTGGTGTGGGGCAACGGGGAAACACAAATACTGAAGCTAGTTGAGGAGGACACCAGACTACTGGAGCGGAGATGGGAAGTACCAAGTGTCGGAGCTAGTCGAGGATGAAACCTGAGTACCGGACTGTTGAGTGAGGAAATCCTGAGTACTGGAGCAGACTGTGAGGAAACCTACGTAATGGTGTGAAATCTGAGGAAACTGAGTAATGGAGCGGAATGTGAAGGAATCTTCGTGTCAGAGTGAAATGTGAGGAAAGCAGAGTACCGGAGAGGTGTGGGAGGAAAATCAAGTTCTGGACTGACAAGTGAGGAAACCTAAGTAACATTGAGGTGTGTGAAGAAAACCCATGCATGTGAGTAGAGTGTGAGGAAACATGAGCACTTTTTTTATTTCAAAAATATACTTTATTCATAAAATATTTTGATGATCTGTACAATTGATCATGCCATACATCTGTAAACGTTTCATTTCTTGGTATACAGAGACAGAGTAATCATTCATATATACAGGTCTGTATGATTACATAGTTAGCTGAGGCGTCAGCGGAGCCCAAATGACTGCATGGGCCCCTGTTCTTCTTAGGCAGGCAGATGTTACACGGTGGTCTTTCCTCACCGTGCCTTGGCGGCAGCTGCCCCAAGCTTCAGGGCATCCCTCAACACGTGCTCCTGGACCTTAGAATGTGCTAGTCTGCAACACTCAGTTGGGGTCAACTCCTTCAGCTGGAAGATCAACAGGTTTCGGACTGCCCAAAGAGCGTCCTTCACCGAGTTGATGATCCTCCAGGCACAGTTGATGTTCGTCTCGGTATAAGACATGGCTTGATTGGTGGTGAGAAAGCTCTGCCTGTGAGATCCTTTATGCACGTCCGGACTCTCATCCGCACCACACGCTGCCTTCAAAGAGGCTGCGGGGTGGATGAGGCGGTCACACACCTCCTTCTGGAATGTGCCTATGCAGAAGAAGTCTGGAGAGGAATACAGTGTTGTTTCTCGAGATTCATCCCGAGCAGCGCCGTGAAAGAGGACTCCGTGCTGTACAGTCTGTGAGGAAACATGAGTACCTGAGCATAAGTGGAGTAAACCCATGTAGTGCAGCAAAATGTGAGGAAATCTGAGTTCTGGACTGGAAATTGAGGAAACCCAAGTAACAGAGTGTGAGTAAATCCGAGCACCTGAGCAGAGTGTGAGGAAGCCTGAGTAAGAGTAGTTTTTGAGGAAAGCCGAGTACTGGAATGGAACGTGACGAAACCCAGGTATTGGAGCAGAAGTTGAGCGGAGTCTGAGGAAACTGAGTAACAGCGATTTTTAAAGACAGCTGAGCACCAGAGCCGAATATGAGGAAACTCTCATGCCAGAATGGAAAGAGAGAAAATCCAAGGACTGGAGCGGAGTGTGAGGAGACCCACAACCAACTCTGGTTTCTGTTTCATAGTCAAATGTTACTTTTATCAATTTTCCAGCACGTTGAGACTGCTAGCGAGTCATACGTCAGGTGCTTGTGAGCTCTCAGTTCAAAACAGCTTTTACTGTCTCTTAAAGGTACAGTACATGCCTTCAACTTCATAATACGAGTGAGGGGGGGATCCCAAGGACTGGGGCGAGGAGGAAACCTGAATACCGGAGTGGAATATAAGTAACTGAAGTACTGGACTGTTGCGTAAAGAATCCGGAGTACCGTACTGTTTGGGTTTCCTCACAGTCCACTCCAGTCCTTGGATTTACTCACACTCTGCTTTGTTGCTTGGTACCATAGAGTGTGGGGTTAAATGAGCACAGGAGCAGACCGAGAGGGAAACCCAAGTATTGGAGCGGTGTATTAAGTAACACGAGTACCAGAACGGTGCATGAGAAAATACTAGTACCAGAACAGGATGAGGAGGAAACCCAAGTAACAGAGCAGAACATGCAGGCAACTAGAGTTCCTGAGCAGGGCGATCATGAAACCAGAGAACTGCAGCAGAACCTGGGGGAAACTAGAGTACCGGAGTAGGGCAAGGGGGAAATGCAAGTGCCAGAGCAGTCTGTGATGAATCCAGAATACTGGGGCAGAGTGGGAGGTAAATACAGTGCTGGCATGTTGCGAGGAGTGAAATGGAGTGCCGGAGCGATGGCAGGGGAGCACCATGAGTATCGGAACGGTGTGTGAGGTAACCCGAGTGCAGCAGCGGAAACGGGGAGCAGCCCGAGTACCAGAGAATTGTGTGAGGTAACCCAAGATACGGAGTGGGATAGGGGGAAACCTGAGTACTGGAGCAGGGGTGAGAGGGAAGCATGAATACCGGAGTGAAATGTGAGGAAACCTGAGTGCTGGAGCGTAGAGTGGGGAAATCCAATTGCCGGAGTAGTGGAATGTGAGGAAACCTGAGTAATGGGGCAGATTTTGAGGCAAGTTGAATACCGGGGTGTGAGGAAACCCAGGTAACGGAGTGGAATGTCAGGTAACTGAATGCTGGAGCGGATTATAAGGAAATCAGAGTGATGGAGAGGAGTGGGAGTAGATCCGCGGAGCGGAGTGGAGCTTCAGGAAACCTGAGCGCCTGAGAGGAGCTCGAGGAAACCTGAGCGCTGGAGTGGAGCATGAGGACACCTGAGTGCCAGAACGTGTTGAGGAGATAACCTGAGTACCGGAACAAGCCGATGGGGAATCCCGAGTGCTGAGTGGTGCAAGTTGGAAACCTGAGTGCCGGAGCAGGGTGAGGGGGAAACGTGAGTCCTGATGCAGCAAGAGGAAAACGAGTCCCAGTACAATGCAACTTACTTTATTGCTGCTGAGTTCGTGACAGGAGTGGACTGGAGAGGAGCAGGGCAGTTGTTGGACTTGTCACTGCTGTGGGCAGTCAGACTACATGCTGAGCTGTTATTTGAAACTTTTTTCTGGACTGTCATGTGAATCCTTTTAACTCTGTTAGAACTACCTTGTCTCGATCTTATTTTGTAGACATTGTAAGTAATGCTTGTACTTTTACTTTTGATTCTGTTTTTTATCCAATATTTGTACCTTGATACTTGTCCCTCAGATGGTGCCATTAAAGGCAGCTGCTGTAAAAACATTTCACTACTCCTGCACTTTTGGACAGCAAGTGACAATAAAGGATATTTTATTCTATTTCAAGAATTTAAAATATCTCTCCATCTGCACTCCATCATCAGTTACCATCATGTTGAAGGCCAGAGGTGTTGGAATTGATCAGTGGGCAAGAAATATCATTGGTTTAGGGTCTTGAGGTCAGAAATACACAGCAACCAGTGGGAATGGCAGAAGAGTTGGGGATTGGTACTGATTAATAGGTAGTTCAAGGTGAAAAGATCAAAGGATGTTGGCCACATTCCTGGAGCCGATGAGAGTTGGCACCGTGTTACCCGCTGGAGAAGATGAGGCCAATAGATTTTTATCCTGAAGACATAACCAGTTCCTTCGCAATGATTAAGCCTTGTTGTCATTTAATGGAAACTTGAAATAATTCAGGAGCGGAGTTGATCAGATTCTGTGTAAGTTTGAATAAAGATGGAGAAAGTCATTGGACTGAAACTGGTAAACCGTTCTGGATCTGATGGTTTCCAACTCAGGCTGCCATGAGGCACTGATGGGCAAATTGTGGACACACAAATCCTGCTCTCCAAAAGTTTTCCTCATTCAGGGTTTTCCTCACATTGGGTGAGGAAAACAACTAACGTCACTGCAACATTTAAAAGAATGTGTGGTTGTGGGTTGTTCACCCATAGCCAGAGCTGGAGTGTCTAATCTTCTTCTCCGGCTTTCATCAAACCTCTCTCAGTCCATGCCTGAAGTGGTATTCTGTCCCTTGAAGAGCATTAAGGTGGATAAATTCCCAGGGCCTGATGATATCTACCGCAGGTTATTGAGAGAGGCAAGGGAGGAGATTGCTGGGGTGTTGACCAAGATCTTTGTATTTTCATGACAGAACCCCGGTCCTCACCAACCTGTATTGTAAAGGTTCCAGAGGACTAGTGACTAGCTGATGTTATTCCTATGTTTAAGAAAGCATAATCCTGGAAATTATAGAGTGGTGAATTTCACATCAGTACTGGGAAACTTGGAGAGAATTCTTAGGGATAGTATTTGCACACATTTGGAAAAGCCTGGCTTTATTAGGGACAATCAAGTTGGTCAATGAGGGTAGAGCAGTGGATTTTGTCTACATGGATTTAAGTGAGATTTTCCTCATGGTAAGCTCATGCAGAAGATTAGGAAGCCTGGGATCGACAGTGTCTTGGCTGCGAGGATTCAAAATTTTCATGCCCATAGAAGACAGAGGGTACTGGCAAAATGGTGTTTTTCAGGTTGGTGATCCATGACTAGTGGGTGTTCCACTGGGATCAGTACTGTGACTTTGCTGTTTGTAATATATGGAAATGACTGGGTTAGTAAGTTTGCAGATGTTACAAAGATCAGTGGAGATGTAGATAGTGTAGGACAAGGGAAGGGGCCATACTGAACCTGGTGTTGTGGAATGAGCCAGGCCAGGTTGTAGAAGTTGCAGTGGGGGATTTCTTTGGGAATAGTGACCACAATTCTGTAAGTTTTAGAATACTCGTAGACAAAGATGAGTGCGGTCCTCAGAGAAGAGTACTAAACTGGGCCAAGGCCAATTATAGAAAAATTAGGCAGGAGTGAGTGACTGAGAACTTTGGAGAAATCGGAGATGGCCAGCAAAAATCAGTTAAAAAAATTTGTAAAAGGTAAATCTTATCCAATGAAGATCATTGAATGTTTTGGGAGGTGTTACTAATGTGGTGAAGAAGAGAATTCTGAGATGTTAGAGGGATTGAGATGTATAGATGCATGCAACACAAGTATTAGCACACAAGTGCAGCAAGTAATTCAAGAGGCTAACGTGGTGCTGTATAGTATTGCAAGAGAAACTGAACATTAAATCAAGGATGTTATATTGTAGTTTTAAATGGCATTGAAGAGAACACATCCCAAATACTGTGTGCAGTTAGGGTCTTTGTATTTAAGAAAAAATGTAAATACCTTGGTGATAGTTTGGAGGAGGTTCATAAAATTGGAATGAATAAGGTAGCTTACAAGGGAAGGTTATGATTTGAAGGAGGTGGTGTTCAACTGGGGTAGGCAAAATTACCCCCATAGAGTTGTGTGACTTTGGGACTCTGCCTCAGGAGGATTTGGAGTTCGGGTTGTTCAATATTTTTAATACTGTATTCTATATAATTGGAACAAGCTGGGGAATCAAAACTTATTGGGGATAGATGTGAAATGTGGAATATGAGATCAGGCAGGGCATTCTTGAATGGTGGAGTAGGGCTCCCAATTCCTTTGATCGTATGCTCTTAAATATTGCAATGGCAATGTCAATGCAAACGGGACGGTATGTTGACACTTTACAAAGCCATTTTTACAAAGCATCCAAAAACAATTAAATATCTAAATGGAAATTATTCAGCCAAATTAATTAAATTGATACTTTACTACAGTACTGAGGGAGTGCCAAACTGTCAGCAGGTCAGTACTGAGGGAGTACTGCACTGTCACAGAGTTAGTGCTGAGAGATTGTCGCACTATTGGAGGGTCTACCCTGAGGCAGTGTCGCTGTATCAGAGGATCAGTGTTGAGGGAGAGCCGTACTGTTGGATGGTCAGTACTGAGGGGAGTGCCGCACTGTCGGGTCAATACTGAGGGAGTGCATCAGTATCAGAGAGTCTGTACAGAGGGAGGGTTACTGTCAGAGATTCAGTACAAAATGAGCATTATACTGTCAAAGGTACAGTACTGAGTGTGCCCTGCACTATTGGAGGGTTATTACTGAGGGAATGTGTGTTGGTGGTGAGCCAGTTCTGCAGTTGACTGAACTGTTTCATACTCAAGTCATGAATTGTACCTTCAAAACTGTTAGACTGTAATTTGTAATCTGATCTGACTGCATTTTTAATGCAAACAATCTTGTGTTCATTTATTTATTACCATTTTATTTGAGATTGTCTTCAAGGTGAATGTACTTTGGAAAATGAGTTATCATTGCCCTAATAATCAGGAATTGCTGGTGTCCTGCTTTCTGTGTAGCATAGGGTTATGGTCCTGCCTTGTCCAGTAACTCCAGTCTCAGTGGTTCTGCAAAAACTGGTGTGTGATTCAAGGTGCATGATGAGGTTTACCCACGAAGTGGCAAAAATGGCATAATGTGAAAAACTGAATCACATCTTTGTGATCATACAGCCAGTAAAAATGCCTGTTTTCTAAACGCTAGAGATTTCAAGTTGTTATGATATGCTCTCCACAATGAGTCCTCATAGTATCTGGACATTGCTATCTGAGGACCAACCATCCATTCTTCTTCTAGGGGCTATGAGGGATGATAGAAGAGAAACTAGGGAGAGCTGAGAGTTCTGGTCTCGAGCCAGGGAGAATGTGAAAGGAACTTTGACCCAATCGACTAGTAGAAGGAAGGGAACAGATCAGGATTAAATATGTCTGACCAGTCTTGGTAGAAGTTTCATCAAGATCGAAAGGGATTCCCAATCACAACAGAGACACATTCTTGGAGACAATGTTGAAGAAGGATGCATAAAATTAAACACAGACAAGAAGCATCTTGGACAGGTCAGGATCAACTCTTTGAGATGGGATCACCTCCAAGGAACTCTAGCGCATGGTCTTGAGAGATTTCAAACTGTTTCTTGGGAGCGATTCCTGTGGAAATTTCGAAGGCGAATTAGAGTTTAGAAAGATTTTCTTTATCTGTGTTGCCCCTATATTGTCTCATTCTTGCATGGTTTGTGCATTCCCGCACTCAGCCTTATTATCAAAATTGAAGTTTGTGTAGATACTATCTTCTTGATGTCCATGGACATTATGATTCAATTTCATTTCCCCAACTTTCCTCTGGCGTAGAAACAGAAATGAGCAGAGCGACAATCAGAGTGATCTGTGTTTATTGACCCCAATAGAAATTGTACTGACAAGAAATCCATTAATTATGCGATTTTTGAGAAGATTTGTAGCTCAGGTTGAGGTTCAGGTTGTACGTTTGTTCACTGAGCCAGCAAGTTTGTTTTCAGACATTTTGTCACCATGCGAGGTAACATCATCAGTGAGCCTCCGGTGAAGTGCTGGTTTTCTGTCCTGCTTTCTATTTATATATCTCAGTATGTTGTGGTGAGTGATATCATTTCTGGTTCTTTTTTTTTTGAGAGGTTGGTAAATGGGGTCTAAATTGATGTGTTTACTGATGGAGTTCCTGTTTGAATGCCAGGCCTTTAAGAATTCTCACACGTGTGTCTGTTTAGCCTGTCCAAGGATGGGTGTGTTACCCCAGTCCATGGGGAGGGTAGTTTGTTCGCGTCTCTGCATGACTGCTTCTGCTAAGAAGCCTCATTTTGGTGATCCCATGGATGTTCCATTGATTTGTTTGTAGGTCTTGTCCCTGGTGAAATGGGTAGTGAGGTACAGGTCTACTAGGTTGAGGATGTTGTCCTTGCGCTGAAGTTGGTGCTGTCTGGTGTTTGTGTCTTTGGTTCCTCTCGTAGTGCGGTCAGTGTTTCTTTGGCCACGCTGATGTTAACTGATGTGAATAGGGCGATTATGTCAAAGGAAACCATTATTTCATCCTCCCCGACCTTGGTGTCTTTGATGTTCAGGAAATCTTGGGTGGAGTGGATTGATTGGCATGAGTCTTCTAGGTATTTCAGTTTTTGGTGCAGTTACTTTGCAGTCTGTATGTCGGTTTGACGGAACACCCATAGATAGGATCACCAATATCAGGCTTCTTTTGTTCAACTTTTAATTTACAATTTATACATGTGGTTTGTAAAAATGTGATAGCAGATGTGTTATCACAGATTTAAAGGAAAAGGTATAGATAAGATTGGACAGAATCCAAGGTTATATACGTATGTGTGCAGAAATTAGATCATTAATCTAAATTCATTTTATGTATTTCATTGTAATGGGATAAAGAGTTAGAGAAAAAAAACAAAGCTATCTTTTCATTATGATGGTTCATTTTTTTCTGAAAGGAGAGGTGTTATGAAGTTGAAAGCATGTACTGTACTTTTAAGAGACAGCAACTGCCATCAAGACAAATGCCTAAAGGTTCAATATCTTGCTGTCCAAGAAATTAAGAAACTCTCTATCAAAGGTACTTTTTCATGTGAAAGGTACTCACTGTAAAATGAAAGAAGATGGCCCATGGAGATCTTGAGCCAGAAAAAAAAGAGCAGCAGGTCAGGCAGCATCAAAGGAGAAGGAGAATCGACGTTTCGGGCATAAGAACTGATGCCCGAAATGTCGATTCTCCTTCTCCTTTGATGCTGCCTGACCTGCTGCGCTTTTCCAGCAACACATTTTTAAGCTCTGATCCCCAACATCTGCAGTCCTCACTTTCTCCCAGAAAAAAAAAGACACAAGATGACAGTGGCTGTGTGGTTTTGAAATTAAGTTGATGTAATTTTAATAAGTGTCTTATTGGAACAGCATATTGTTGCAGAGTTGGAAGCAGGTATCAAGCAATTAAGAGAAAGGAGGGCTTAGAATTGTTGTTCAGTTTTAGAGTTAAAAAATAAATTGATGTCATTTTTACTAAATAATGGAATTTGGGATACATCCTCACACGTCCCTCTCCCTGCTTCTGTCTCAATTTGGATGGAAGCTGATCTCTAGGAGAAAGTGAGGACTGCACTTGCTGGAGATCATAGTCGGGAGTCTGGTGCTGGAAAAAGCACAGCGATTCAAGCAGCATCCGAGGAGCAGGAGAATCAACGTTTCAGGCATAAGCCCTTCCTGATTCTCCTGTCCTCAGATGCTGCCTGACCTGCTGTGCTTTTCCGGCACCACACTCTCAACACTGGAAGTTGACCTCTACATATTCTGTGTCTTCACCCCTGTGCACAAGCCCATCTCTGCTGGGCAGCTTGAGAAGTTGATGTTGGTCGAAAGGAGGCCATTAGTTCTGTCAGGATTCCCGTGTTGAGCATCTCCTTCCACTGGACCTTCAAAGACATCCCAGGAAGCTGGTGTCTCCCCTTCTCCAACTCTGTTCCTGATTGTGTTCTGAGGGTCAGTGACCACCCTTTTCTGTGAAGGCTGCAGAGAAATGGAAGTACAAGATATTCTCATATCATTTATCAGCATGGATAGGTTTAAAATACTGCAAAGCCTTTGAGGAGTCAATCATGGTTTAGTGAGCCCCGAGAAGGCAACAGTTATGAGTTCATCGTTCACAGAGACTGAACATTCCCAAATACCCCTCAGCCACTGATGGACTTTATTGATTGAAGTAACATATGGAACACCGCAGCAAAATCTCCCAACAGCAATATTAGAATAAAGTGCATTATTACATTTTTTAACGCTATTTAGTTTGAGCAAGATAATGATAGACCCCAGGACAGTGAGGCCAACTACTTCCTGCTTCACTTCCAAATGGTGGCTATGGGATCTTTGACACCTCCAAGAGGGCAGATGGTGTGGTTTAATTTTTCTTTTTACTCACTCATGCAATGTAAGCGTTGCTGGCTGGTCAGCATTTGTCTTTCCGGAGTGGCCCTTGAGAAGGTGGGATGAGCTGCATTCTTCAACCGCTGCAGTCCATGTGCTGGAGGTAGACCCACAATGCTCCTTGGGAAGGGAATTCCAGGATACTGAAGCAACCACACTGAAGGAACAGCCAATATATTTCCAAGTCAGGATGGTTTGGAGCTCGGAGGGGAACTAGTAGGGTGTGGCGTTTGCATGGACCACCTGCCCTTGTCCTTCTAGATAGAAGTGGTCCTGGGTTTGGAAAGTGCTGACTGAGGATCTTGGGTGAATTTCTGTAGTGCATCTTGAAGATGGTACACATCTGTGCTGGCTCCTCCAACTGGTATATTCAGGAGCACCTCTTAAAAAGCAAGGGTAAACAGTTTGTGAAGCTTTCCAGAGAAAGCATGGGGATGGGCCAGAGAGTGGGATCAATTGGATCACTTGAGCAGAATGACAGAACAGGTCTGAAGGGTTGGCTGGTCTCTTTCTCTGCTTAGATTAGATTACTTACACTGTGGAAACAGGCCCTTCGGCCCAACAAGTCCACACCGCCCCACCGAAGCGCAACCCACCCATACCCCTAACCTAACATTACAGGCAATTTAGCATAGCCAATTCACCTGACCTGCACATCTTTGGACTGTGGGAGGAAACCGGAGCACCCGGAGGAAACCCACGCAAACACGGGGAGAATGTGCAAACTCCACACAGTCACTCGCCTGAGGCGGGAATTGAACCCGGGTCTCTGGCGCTGTGAGGCAGCAGTGCTAACCACTGTGCCACCGTGCTCTGTTCTGGAATCCTGTGAGCTTTAATTCCTCTGTAGATCAGAGACAAACAGTGAATTTCTGCACATTTCACACATGGGACTGACTGGTCTTTCAGTTGTTTTGCCTCTTCATGGTGATTGCTTTGATGGTGAGGCTGGACAGAAAGTACAGCATTTGACTGCATACTCTTAGCTTTGCTGCTTTGGCATTATGACAACATCTTAAAACAAAAACAGGTCATAGAATCATAAAACCCAAAAGAGGCCCTTCGGCCCATTGTATCAATTGCAGCAAAAATATCCACATTAGTCCCTCTTTCCCACATTAGGCCCATGCCTCTCTGAGCTCCTCCATTTCTGACTTATTGTTTATTCCCAATATTTCAGGAGCTTAGGGGCCAAACAGTGAAAGGCTGCTGGACCAATGGAAATTGGGGAATGCTCAACTACCCAGAGGCGGCAGCGATGTTGGAGTGTTGTAGCAGTGTCGTAGGAGAATGCAAGGAGTTTGTAGCAGCAGTGTCATGGTAGAACACAAGGAGTTTGTAGGAGTGTTGTAAGAGAACACGAGGAGCTTGTGGAGTGTCGTGGGAGAGCACAAGAAGCTTGTAGCAGTGTTGTGGGAGAACACAAAAAGCTTCTAGGATTGCCATGGGAGAAATCTTTCGAAAGCGTTAACCAATGGAATCTTACTGTAAAGTCAAAAAATCACAACATCAACAAAATTTGATTAGGTGGATTGGCTGGTTCATGACCCCTCTGAAAAAAATCAAGGACACAGTATCCTTCAGAAAAGGAATAGCTTTTCGGGAAAAAAGGGACAGGAGGGAATCTATGATTCTATGGTATGTGATGCAAAGAGGAAGTGTCAAAGTGAGTCAAGTCAGGAAGTAAGGAAAAGTGAGAAAACAAACCCACATCTGTCACTCCAAGCAAACTATTAATTTGGAGAAAAATCTTTGAGGTTATTTCTGTATAGAATCATTGACAAGGCTCACAGGCAGAGGAAGAAGCCCATTCAGCCCCCTCCTCCAGCCTGTTACACAGGAACAAGAGGCCATTCAGCTCCCCCCCCCCACCCCCCAGCCTGTTACACAAGAACAGGATACCAATTGGCTCCTTCCTCAAGCTTGTTACACAGGAACAGGAGGAGGCCATTCAACCCTCTCCTCAAACCTATGGAATGGGAACAGGAGGAGGTCATTCAGTTCCATCCTCAAGTTTGTTCCACTTGAGCAGAAGAAGGCCATTCAGCACCCACCTTGAGCCTGTCACCCAGGAATAAAGTGGGAAAGGTGATCCACCCAGTGCAAACAAAGGAAATTAACAACAATATTAGATCCAAGGAAGGGTTGGACAAATAGACCATAAACAGAGGCAGGATTTGGAGTGGTTTAGGTGGAAGAAGGGATTGATTACAAAGGAAAAAATAAGCGCGAGAGGAAGAGAAATATAAGTTCCCTAAAATTAGAAGCAGGGGAATGTATAATGGGGAACAAAGAAACAGCTGACCAATTTCAGTTCTGACTTTACAAAAATATTAAAGAGCGTGGATTGGGACTAGTGCACTGAAATAGATATTGAGTCAGAATAAAGGGGTCATTTTCAAGTGACAGTCGGTGACGAGTGGGGTACCGCAGCAATCGGTGCTTGGACCCCATCTATTCACAATACGTACTTATGATTAGGTTGAGGGAATTCAATCTAATATCTCAAGAGTAGCAGAAAATATAAAGCCGGATGGGAAGGCGAGCTGTGAGGAATATGCAGAGATACTTCATTGTGATTTGGACAAGTTCAGTGCATAGTTGCATAGCAGACGGAGTACAATGTGATTTAAAGGGAGGTTATTCACTTTGGGAGCTAAAACAGAAAGGCAGAGTATTATCTGAATGGTGATAGATTTGGAAAGAGGTTGTGCAATGAGACCTGGGTGCCATTGTACACCAGCTGTTCAGAGTAGGTGCACAGAAACAGCCGGTAGTGAAAGCAGCAAATGGTCCACTATCCTCCATGGCGAGAGGATTGGAGTGCAGGAGCAGGGATGTCTTGCTGTGATTATACAGGGCTTTGATGAGACCATGCCTGTTACATTGTATGACGTTTTGATCTCCATATCTGAGGAAGGATGTTTTGGCAATGGAGGCAGTGCAGTGAAGGTTTACCTGACTGGTTCCTGGAATGGCAGGACTGATGTATGAAGAGAGACTGGATCGGTTCGGACTATATTCACTGATATTTTGAAGGATGAGGCCCATTCAACCCCTACTGACTGTTATACAGGAAATGAGTCTCATTCACCACATTCTGCCTGTAAAACTGGAAAAGAGGAGACCATTCAGCCTAACGACACTTACACTGGAAAAGGAGGGGGTCATTCAGTCCATTGACCCTGTTACACTGGAATGGGAGGAGACCATTTCGCCACCTTGAACCATGACAGTAGCTGCCCAGATCTGCAGAGCAATATTGTCATGGTCGTGCATGAGGTTCACAGCTTGTTTCCTGTAAGGCCAGATAAGCTGCTACCGTGATACACTATACCCACTTCCTGATATAACTCGCAGCAATACATCAGCCCTCTTGAACTGATACACAGTGAACAGGACAGGAAGAAACCATTCAGCCCAAGTCGAGCCCTTTGGCAGTTACTCTCGAGAAGGGCAGTTGGACAGTGTGTGTCGGTGAGTACTGTAACATTTGAAACTCAGTTCCAAAACTAGCGTTGTTCCATGTTGATGTTTTGACCTTTGTATAGTCAGAGTTCCAGTGGTTCCAATAGTTGATGCCTTTGAAATGTTTCTATTCCTTATTGCGATCTGGACTAAAGGCAGAACATCTTTCTAGATCAAAGGATGAGAGAATTGCAAAGACGTGAGCTTTGGGACAGAAAACAGGAAATACTGAAGAAAGCAGGCCTGGCAGCATCTATGGACAGAGAAAAATAGAATTAACATTTGAGTCCAATCTGGTTGTTCTTCTGAAGTAAAAGGGTCAGTAAATGATGGTTTTTATGAAGTCGATGGAGAGGACGAGCAAGTAGAACAGATGCCTGGAGGATAGAAAACGAAGGATTGCTAATGATGGTGAAAGAGAGCGTGAGACATCAAAATAGGTGTTAATGATAGGTATGAATTGAACAGAATGGGTCCACTACATGGGAAGGAAAGCCAACAAGACACAAGAAAGACCCATACATGGCTAATCAAAATAGAGAAGTGAATTTGTTGAACCTAGTGCTGAAAGCTGTGAAGTGCTTGGTGGAAAATGAGGTGATGTTCCCTCAACTTGCATTGAGCTTCACTGGAACACAGAAGCAGTTCTGAACCTGGGGTTCAACACTGAGCTTAGTAATTTTAGAGCTTGCCCTCTGTCCAAACCACACACCCAATCACCAACATGTCTTGTTGACTTTCATCCAAGAAGAGTGGACCCATTTTCTCCTTTACACACTTAATCATTTGTACGCATCGTACACCTCAATCTTTACTACCATGAGCACTGCCCCTGTCTTTTTCTCTGGGCACCTCCACCATCTCTTCCAATTTATCTCTCCTTTCCCTCTGACAATAGCATGAAAAAACACAATTTTCCACACTCTGTCAGTTCTGGTGGATTGAGGTTGTATTCAAGCTGTTAACTTTTTCTGTCCATAGATGGCCGGATCTGTTGGATTTTTCAAGGACCTTTTGATTCAATTTATAATTTCTAGCATTCACTCAAATTTGTTTTTATTTGAACATCTCATTGCCTTGTGGTGGTGAAAAGTGCTGTAAAAATACAGTTCCCTCAGAAGTTTCATTCTTCCAATGTTTGTAACTCTTTGCAGAGCGCTTATTGTTTCATGGAGAAACAAGGTGAAGACGTTGTGAAAGAGTAGCTGTGATATCTCCAGAGCTGTTAGATAACAGGTGAAGGCACATTCACAGCTTTGTCTTTCACACCATGAGAGGGAGAAACTGATGAAATATCAGGGAACGAACAATGATTGGGAAATCTTACTTCCTGCTGTCAGCTTGGACAGATTTATGGTTAATACTCTTTGTGACAGATTGTTCTTATTGAGCTCTGTCTGGGAACCAAACCAGCAATGAGCCAGATACACACACACCCATTACCCTCTGCTCACTGATATACACTAGCTCTGGGTCAATAAAATTAAAATCCAGTTCCTTGAATTATGACCTCCCCAGTCTTGCAGCCCAACCTCCCTTGCTGTAATCTCCTCCAGCTCCTGCACCACTCCCATTCTCTCTAAACCCCTCCAGCCCTGACAGGTCTCCCCACCTCTGTCACGTCCTTCACCCCCATATCTCTCGCAATTTCTACAGTCTCCCTCAGTCCGGACCCCACTCACTATCTCTGTAACCTAGACAGTCCTTACAAATTTCCCTAACTCTGTAACCTCCTTCGTCTGTTACATCCCCTCCCTATCTCTGTCCCATCCTCCAGCCCCAACAGTCCCTCCCTATCTCTGTAACCTCCTCCAGTCCCTTCACCCTTCCCTATCTCTGTCACCTCCTCCAGCCCAAACATGCTTTCCTATCTGTGTAACTTGCTCCAGCTCTAACATCTCCGCTCTTTCTATGTAACCCCCTGCAGCCTCTACACTCCCTCTTATCTCTGTAACCTCCTCCAGCCCTTATACCCCTCCTAATATCTGTAACATCTCCAAGCCCACACCCTCCTTGCCCCCATTCACCATGATCTCTGTTATCTTGACTGACTCCCTGAGATTTCTCTGCTCTTCCATTTCCAGTCTCTTGCTGATTCCCCCTCATTCCCATTGCTCCCTTCTGATTGGCTGTGCCAGAATCTGTAGAACCCCTCTCCCTGGACCTTGAGCATTAACATTAAATTTGAACTGGAGAAGCTGAGTTAGGGTCAGTGTAAGCTCAGTATGATGACAGCTCAGCAGTATTCAGAATAGACAGTGAGTCCAGCCCTCTCACTTTCTGCCCAGTCTCACCTCCTCAGCTATTCCAAGAAACTGTAAGATAAAGACACAACATCAAGGTCTTGTACAGCACTGTTAAGCAGAGTTAGGGAGTGGTATGGGGCTCGAGGAGGTGACAGCGATAGGGAGGGGTCTGGGACTGGAGAAGGTGACAGATAGGGAGAGGTGTAAGGACTGGAGGAAGTTCTGGAGATAGGGAGTTGATGTAGCAAATGCAGGATCTTACAGAGATAGGGAGGAATTGTAGGGGCTGGAGGAGATGACAGAGACAAGAGGTTTAGGAACTGGAGGAATTGACTGGAGGAGGGGGTGAATGGGCTAGAAGAGGTTACAGAGATAAGGAAGGGTTCTCTGGGTTGGAGGAGGTTACAGAGATAGGGACAGGGTGTAGGAGCTAGAGAAGATTACAGCATCGGGGGGAAGGACTCAAAAGAGCAGAGAGCTGGATTATAATCCAAGGAGCTGGATTTTAATTTTAGTGACCCACAGTGAATATATGTCTGAAAACAGAGCTGTAAGGGTTAATTGTTGTGATGGACTTCTTGTGAGTCTGTATTCTGGCTCACTACTGCACTGGTTCCCAGTCAGAGCTCAATTAGAACAATCTTTTACAAACATTATTAACCATAAATCTGTCCGAGCTGACAATGTCATTACCTTAGAGAAGTAACGACAGAAATAAAGAATTCCCAATCAGTGTCTGCTCCCAGATATTTCATCAGCTTCTGCCTGTCAAGCTCTGAAAAAGAAAGGATTGAATGAGACCTCAATTCTCATCCGAGAGATCAGCTACTTTTAGACAACGTCCTCACTGACTACCTTGTTTCCCCATGAAATGATAAGTGCTCTGCAGAGTTACAAACATTGCAAGAATGAAACCTCTGAGGGAATTGTATTTTTACAGCACTTTTTGCCATCACAAGGCAACCATATGCTCAAATAAAAACAAATTTCTGTGAATGCCAGAAATTATAAATCAAATCATAAAGTGCTGGAGAAATCCAACAGATTTGTGGAGAGAAACAGTTAGCAGTTTCAGTACAATATCACTCCTTTCAAACTGCAGTGATGTGGAGGTGCCCGTATTGGACTGGGGTGGACAAAGTCAGATGTCACACAATATCAGGTTATAGTCCCAAAAGCCCAAAGAGGCAGAGCTCCAAAAGCTGGTGTAGTTTAAAAAAAAAATCTGTTGGACTCTGACCTGGCATCGTATGACTTCTAACTTAGAACTGCAGGAGAGTTAAAATTATGTTTCTCATGCTGTGTTCGGAGGGCAATGTTACGACAGGACAGTTAATTTAACCAAACACCCAGAAAAGTTCACCTCGCCTTGTAATGTGTTCAAATATCAGTGACAGAGAGCTGCCAAATTCCACTATTTAAAGAAAATAATATAAATTTATTCTTGATCTCTAAGAATGAACATTAAACAACAACTATTCACAACTCGAATCCCCCACCCTTCTCTTCACTGCTTATTACCTGCCTCCAACTCAATAACAATATGCTACTCCAGTAAAACACTTTTTGAAAATACATCAACTTAATTTCAAAACCACACAGCGGCTGTCGTCTTCAGTGTTTGTCTTCTTCCAGATGAAGATCTCCCTGGGTCGCCGTCTTTCCTTTTATTGCGAATATGTTTCACATGAAAAGGTACCTTGGTTAGTGAGTGTTTTCTAATTTCTTGGATCTGTGTTGATGACAGTTGCTCTGTCTCCAATTTTCAAAAAAACATTGTAATGAATCCTTTCTTCCTCCTAAACTGCTCCCAATCCTCATGTCTGCTGCTGTTTATGGTCTATTTGTCTGACCCTTCATTGAATCTGATACTGGTTATAATTTCCTTTGTTTGCCATGGTTGGGTCACCTTTCCCATTTTAACAGATTCTGGAAGGGGGCTGAAGGCCTCCTGCTGTTCGTGTGAGCTATGTCAATGTCTTTTGAGCCTACACAGAAATAAGATCAAAGACCTTTCCACCTGTTAACAGTTTGCTTGTAGTGACAGATGTGGTGCAGTTTCTCACTTTTTCCTCCCTGCCTGACTTGAATCACTTTGATACACCCAAATTTCTCATTAAATACAGTGGGGGGCAGCACAGGAAGAGACCATTCCACCCAGGCACAGCATGTGGGCAGTTATTCTCTATGCAGGTATTAGGACCGGTCAAGGATAGGTAATGAAGTGGCAGGAACTCACTTCCATGACCAACATCACATTTCATTGAATCATTAAATCCCTATAGTGTGGAAGCAGGCCATTTGGCCCATCGAGTCTATACCAACCCTCTGAAGATCAACTCACCAGACCCACTCTTCTACCCTATCCCTGTAACCCTGAATCTCCTATGGCTATTCCACCTAGCCTGCTCATCCTTGGACATTCTGGGTAATTTAGCATAGCCAATGCACCCTAACCTAATTTTGTTGACATTGTGACTTCTCGACTTTACAGTCAGATTCCAATGGTTGATGCATTCGAAGGATTTCTCCCACGACACTCCTCCAAACTCTTGCATTCTCCTACAACACTCCTCCAAGCTCCTTGCATTCTCCTACAACATTCCCACAACACTCCAACATCTCTGCACCTCCAGGTCCTTGAGCATTCCCTGATTTCCATTGGCCCAGCAACCTTCTGCTGCCTGGGTTCAAACCTCTGGAATGCCTCCCTAAATCCTGGGAGTAAACAATTGGTCAGAAACCGAGGAGCTCAGAGAGACATGGGCTTAGTGGGGGAAAGAGGTACTCATGTGGCTAGTTGAGTATTTTTGCTGAAATAAACACGATGAGCCAAAGGGTGTCTTCTGCATTGTATGATTCGATGATGTGTGTTTTATTTAGATGTTGTCATAATGCCAAAGCAGCTAAGCTGAAAGTACACAGTCAAATACTGCACTTCCTGTCCAGCCTCACCATCAAAGCAATCACCATAAAGAGGCAAAACAACTGAAAGACCAGTTAGTCCCATGTGTGAAATGTGCAGAAATTCACTGTTTGTCTCTGATCTGCAGAGGAATTACAACTCTCAGGACTCCAGAACAGAGCACAGAGAGAGAGCAGCCAGCCCATCAGCCCTGTTCTGTCATTCTGTTCGAGTGATCCAACTGATTCCACATTCAAGCTCTTCTCCACCTTTTCCCTGGAAAGCCTCACAAACTGTTTTCCCTTGCTTCACAGAGTGCTCCTGAATATACTGTTTGAAGGAGCCAGCACAGATCTGATGGACCAGTGGCCTCTTTATATGCTGTGTTGACCCATGGGTCTGTCCAGCATAGACACTAAAAATTGCGAAAAGGGTGAACGGTCTTTCTCTTCAGTTATTTGTTATGGTGCAGGGGATAACACTGGTTTGATCCCAGAGTCAGGTTTAAATGGTCAACTCTTTCCAACGAAAGCAGCATTTTGCACAATTTCTCACTGGTCCACCTCCTCAATTCCTCATTCTGACACAGAGTTACACATCTGCACTTTAATTAGAGAGAGAGTTAGCAGCAAAGGAAGAGGCCATTCATTCCGAGCAGAGGGGCCTGGCAGTTCCTCCCCAGGTGAGTAGTCAGACAGATCCAGGGTAAGTAAAGTCACGGCAAGAACTTACTGCTGCAACCAGCATCATTCTTTGCTGGTGTTGTGACTTTGTGAAGATGGATTCCAATGATTGATGCCTTTGAAAGATTTCTATTGTTGCGAAGTTGGTTTGTATAAAATTGTAAAACAGGGGAAAGCATTCTGTGCTGCCTTTGAAAGATCCCATTTTAATTAATAGAAGGGGACTTCTACTCCCACTGCAACAGATTGGCGGTTAGTTCAGGATCTGGACAGATTCAAATAGACTTGGGGACAGGTGTCCCAGATTTTTAAATAAAACTTAAGTGTAGAAGTGGAAGATCTACTTAACTTCAGTTGCTTGTTGTTGGTTAAATCAAATGTGGGGAACTGGCTCTTAACATTACTAAAGAGGTTCTGGGGGTTGAAGATGCTTCCCAACTTGTCAAAATTATGTATTATTGAGATACGGCTGTAAGGTTCAAGTCTGTCATACAGAATATCTTTCTACACAAAGAAGTATGGGTAGTGCAGAGACAGGATCTTTGGGACATCCTGAGAATTCAAACATTTGGTTGTTTTACCTTCTTGAAGCCTCCTAATTCTGTGGGGAGCAACTATCATCCCACAGAGAATCAAAGTAGTCTGTGAGGACATGGTCTAAAAGCAGCTCTGATTTCTCGAGAGCTGTTGGACAAGAGGTGAGGTTTCATTAACTCTTTTTTTCCTCTTTCAGATCTCGAGAGGGAGAAGCTGATTAAATATCTGGGAGCAGACACTGAGCAATCTTACTTCCGGCAGTCACTTCTCCAAGGTAACGTTGTCATCAGCTTGGACAGATTTATGGTTGCTCACCCAGATCCATTTCCTAACCATATTATCCTACATTTACCTTTGACCAATGCACCTAATCTACACACCCCTGAAATACGATGGGCAATTTAGCATGGTCAATCCCCTCAAACCTGCATACCTTTGGACTGTGGGAGGAAACCGGAGCACCCGGAATAAAGCCATGCAGACAGAGAACGTGCAAATTCCACACGCACAGTTGCCCAAGGCTGGATTCAAACCTGGGTCCTGAGAGCTGTGAGGCAGCAGTGCTAACCAGTGAGCCACTGTGCAACCCCAGTAAAAGATGTTTACTCTGACACTGCCAGTTCAATTACAATTTTATGGCATTTTTTTCTTTACTGATTTGGTTAGAATTTCCCACAAAATCAGCACAGCAACTCCTAGAATAGACAGATTGGTCAGCATCGCACTTCCTGTTTATTCTCACTATGCTAGAAACCTCAATAAGGGTGTAAGATAACTGACAGAGAGAAGGGGGAGTGCGGGGCTGACATGTTCCCATGAAGATGAAGGGCAGAACCAACAGGCTGAGAGAACCCTGAATGTCAGTGGATGCACAGGATTGGATATGGGGGAAAAAAACTCTAGATGGACACCAAGGGCTCGAAACACTGAATGCTCCAGAGGAGAAAATACAGGGGGGTTACTGAAAATGGGAATGAGGACAGAACGTGAAAAATATTGGTGGGGTACCATTAAGGAAAACCCAAAGGAGAATAGACAGAGGAGTAGCATTGAGTTAGCATTGAGAAGGAGGAGATATTAACTGTTTTAATTGGCTTGAAAATGGATCAGTCCCCTTGGCCAGATTCGATGTATCCCAGGCTGCTGTGGGAGGCAAAGGGAAGAGATTGCAGGGACCCTAACATTAATTTACAAATCCTCTCTGAATACAGGAGAGGTACCAGAGGACTCAAGGAAGAAAATGTGGCATCATTATTCAAGAAGGAGGGTAGCCCCAACATCCAACCCTATCTCTGTAACCACCTCTAGTACCTGTACCCTCCCTATCCATAACCTTCTCCAGTCCCTACGCTCCACTCTAACTCTGTTAGCTTCTCAAGCCCTAACATCCCTCCCTATCTCTGTAACCTCCTCCAACCCTTATACCCCTCCCTATGTGTAACCTTCTGCAGCCCCTCCACCCCTTCCTATCTCTGTGACCTCCTCCAACACCTATACTCCTCCCTATCTCTGAAACCTCCTCCAAACGCTGCATCTCTCCCTTTCTCTGTAACCTCCTCCAGTCGCAACAGGCCCTCCCTATCACTGTGATCTCCTCCAAACCCTGCACCTCTCCATATCACTGTAACCCTCTCCAGCACTCAACCCCGCTCTCTCACCTCCTCCAACCACGACATTCTTCCCTATCTCTGTAACCAATTCCAACACTAACAAACCTCCTTATCGATGTAATCTCATCCAACCCCTGCACCCCCTCTCTATCTCTGGAACTCTCTCCAGCAGCTACAGCCCCTCCCTATCTCTATAATATCCTCCAACTTGTGCACCTCTCCCTATCTCTGTAACCCCATCCAGTCCCTACACCCCCTCCCTATCTCTGCAAGCTCCTCTAGCCCCTCCATCTATGTCTATCTCTATAACCTTCTCCTGCCCCGACCTCACTCCCTATCTGTGTAACCACCTCCAGCCCCTGAAACCCCTCCCTATCTCTGTAATCCCTTCCAGCCCCTCCATATCTCTGTCACCACCAGCCCTCCACACCCTCCCTTTCCTATCTCTATACTTCCTATCTCTAATCTCCTGCAGCCCTGTCCCTCCTTAACTCTGTAACCTCCTGCAGCCACAAAATGCCTAACTCTGTAACCACCTCCAGTCATACAGTCCCTCCCTATCTCTGTCATGTCCTCCAAACCCTGCACCACAATCTCTGTAACATCCTCCAGTTGTGAGAGGCCCGCCATATCTCTATGATCTCCTCCAAACCCTGCACCACTGCCTAACACTGTTACCCCGTCCAGCCCTTAAACCCTCTCCCTATATCAGTCACCTCCTCCACCCTGCCAACCCCTTCACCCTGTCCCAATCTCTGTAACCCCCTCCAGCCCCTATACCCTTTCCCCATCTCAGTAAATCTCTTCATCCCCTCCACCCTCTCCCTATCTCTAGAACCTACTCCAAACATAACTCCCTATTTCTGTCATCTCCTCCAGCCCCGACAGCTCCTCCCTATCTCTGTGACCTCCTCCAGCCACAACACCCCTGTAACCTCCTTCAGCCCCTACACACCCCCATCTCTGTAATTTCCTTCAACCCTGACATCCTCCAGCCCCTACAACTCTCCCTAACTCTGTAACCCCCTTCAGCCCCTACACACCCTCCCTACCTCTGTAACCTCCTCCAGCCCATGCAGCACCTCCCTATATCTGTAGCCCCCACTAGCCATTTCACCCCTTCCCTATCACTGTAACCCGCTCCATCTCCTACACACCCTCCATATCTCTGTAACCTTCTCCAGCCCGTCCACCCTTCCCTATCTCTGTAACCTTCTCCAGCCCCTACACATCCTCCCTATCTCTGTCACCTCCTCTAGTTCCTACATGTCCTCCCTACCTCTGTCACCTCCTCCACTTCCTACATCCCTTCCCTATGTCTGTAACCTTCTCCAGCCCCAACACTCCTTCCATTTCTCTGTAACCTTCTCCAGCCCCTCACTCATTCCATCTTTGTCACCTCCATCATTTCCCACATCTCCTCCTTATCTCTGTAACCTTCCCCAGCCCCAACACTCCCTCCACATTTCTGTAACCACCTCTAACCCAAACACTCCCTCCCTAACTTTGTAACTCCCTGCAGCCTCTACACCCCCTTTGCATCTTTGTAACATCCTCCACTCCATACATCCCCTCCCTATCTCTGTACCCCACTCCAGCCACTGCACCCCTCCCTATCTCTGTAACTACCTCCAACACCTACTATCCTCATCTGTGTAACCTCATCCGACCCGTGCATCCCTATCTCTGTAACCCCCCACTGCCCCTAAACTCCCTCCCTATCTCTGTAACTTCCTCCAGCCCCTACACCCCTCCCTCTCTGTAACCTTCTCCAGCCCCTACACGTCCTCCCTATCTCTGTCACCACCTCCAGCCCCTACATCCCTCCTTAACTCTGAAACTCCCCATGAACCCCGACACCCCTCCCTATATCTGTAACCTCCTCGTACTCCGGCACCAGTCCCTATCTGTGTAAACCCCTCCAACTCCTGCACCCCCTCCCTATCTCCATAACCTCCACCAACTCTTATACCCCTCCCTATCTCTGTAAGCTGCTCCAACACCCTACACCCCCTTCCTATCTCTGTAACCTCTTCCAGCTCCTATACCACATCCTGTCATTGTAACTCCTCCAGCCCCTACACCACTCCCTATCTCTGTAACCCCCTCCAGCCCCTACACCCCCTCCCTATCTCTGTAACCCCCTCCAGCCCCTACACCCCCTCCCTATCTCTGTAACCCCCTCCAGCCCCTACACCCCCTCCCTATCTCTGTAACCCCCTCCAGCCCCTACACCCCCTCCCTATCTCTGTAACCCCCTCCAGCCCCTACACCCCCTCCCTATCTTTGTAAGCTTCTCCAGCCCCTACACCTCCATATCTCTCTAACCTCCTGCCCCTACAGCCCCTCCCTATCTCCACCCTCTGTACCCCTCCGTATCTCTGAAACCCCTTCCAGCCACTCCACCTCCTTGATATCTCTGTAACATTCTCCAGCCCATACACCCATACACCCCTTCCCTACCTGTGTAATTTCCTCCATCCCCTGTACCTTCCCTATCTCTGGAACCTCCTCCAGCCCTGACACCCCTCCCTATCTCTGCAACCTTCAGCCCCTACAGTCCCTCCCTATCTCTGTAACATTCTTCAGTTTCTCCAACCCCTCCCAATCTCTATAGCCCCCTCGTGCCCCTGCACTCTGTCCCTATCTCTGTAACCTGCTCCAGCCCCTACAGCCCCTCCCTATCTGTGTAACATCCTCCACCCTCCCACTATCTCTGTCACCTCCTCCATCCTCTCCCTGTCTTTGTAAGTTCCTCCAGCCCCTCCACTTCTCTGTAACCTCATCCAGCCCCCACACCCCCCTCCCTATCTCTGTTACCACCTCCTCCCTTAAACGTCCTTTAGTTTCCATCCATTCACCGCTAAGGTCCATATCTTTCCACATCTGTCTCTGTCTGTTTTTGCCTGTCTGTGTCTCTATCTGTGTGTCCTGCTCTGACATTTCCAATGCACTCTTTCATCTCCCTCAGCACTGACACTCCAACAGTACGCACTCCCTCAGCTCTGCCCCTTCGACTGTGCAACACTCTCTTAGCACTGATGTTCCGACAATTCCCTCTCCCTCAGCACTGACACTCCAACAGTGCCCACACCCTCAGCACTGACCCTGTCACAATGCGACACTCCCTCGGTACTGATCATCCAACTGTGCAGCACTCCCTCAGCACTGACGGTATGACAGTGTTGCACTCCCTGAGCACTGATCCTCTGACAGTGCGCCCAATCCCTCAGCACTGACCATCCGACAGTGCCCACTCCATCAGTACTGAACCTCCGATAGTGCGGAATTTCCTCAGCACTGACCCTCTGACACCCAGAAAAGCTCACCTCGCCTCTTAATCTGTTAAAATATGACTGACAGAGAACTCTCAAATTTCAGTGTTTAAAAAAAAATCAATTTATAATTTAACTCTAAAATTAAATATTAAACAACAACTTTTCACAATTTTAAGACCCCCTTTCTCTTAATTGCTTATTACCTGCCTCCAATTGTATAAAACTATGCTGTTCCAATAAAACACTTAATTAAATTACATCAACTTAATTTCAAAACAACACAGTGGCTGTCGTCTTCGGTGTCTGTTTTCTTTCAGCTAAAGTCTATCTCTTTCTTTTCCATTACACTCTGAGACTGCTCTTATTCTAAACTGAGAGCTGATAGCAATCACTCTCTCTTAAACCTAAAGTACATGCCTTCGAATTGATAACATCACCCTTCTTAAGAAAAAAAACATCACAATGAAAAGATGGCTCCTTTTTTCAATTTTTTTTATCCTGTTACAATGAAATAAATACATCATTAATCAAAGTTCATGTTAATGTCTGCACACACACATAACATTGGAATCTGTTCAATCTTATCTGTACATTTTCCTTTAAATCCGCGATAACGCATCTGCTATCATATTCTTACAACCTGCAACATGTACAATTTGTAAATTAAAAGTCTGTAACATACGACTGTAATGAAATGGTCTTATATTTGTGTTGTTAAATCGTTCTAAGAATGTAAGAGGATTGTGGTCAGTGTACATAATTGTCTCCGACACACTGTTCGTCACATAAGCATTAAAATGTAAGGCCAATACCAAACTCAATAATTGTTTTTCTGGTGGGTGTTGAATTTTTTTGAAAAGTAGCCAAACGGCCATTCAGTTCCATTATCAGCTTCCTGTAGCAGTCCAGCTCCAATTCCTATATTGCTAGCATTGATTGCAACTTTTCAGGGTTTCAAAAAATTTGGTGTAGCTGAAACTGGTACAGTGGTTAATACTGCTTTTAAATTCTCAAATGCCTTGTTCCGTACATTGAAATTTTGTGTACTACTTCAGTAAATCTGTTAGTGGTGTCACCAAGTTGCTGAAGTTTGGAACAAACTTCCAGGCAAACTCACTTAGTCCCAAAAATTGAAGCATCTCTTCCTTTGAGGATGATTGTGGAAATCCCTCGAAGGCATTCATCTTCACGTTCCTTGAGGTCATCCTTCCATAACTGATGTTATGCACCAGGAACATCACCTCTACCTTTGTGAATTTTTTCTTTGTAAATTTCTTCCAGTTTTGCTTCTTGTAATTATTCAAACAGCTCTGCCAACTGTACCATGTGATCTTTCTGTGACTGATAAACTGCATAATTTGTTAATCCAGTCGCAACTCTGTTTATGAGTCTTTGGAATGTAGCTGGTGCATTCTTCATTCCAAAAAGCATCACTTTGAATTGATATAGCCCATTTGGGGTTACAATTACAGAAAGCTTTTTCACTTTCTCTGCTAAAGGTACCTGCCAATAACCACGCAGTAAATCCAACTTTGTGATGTAACTGGCTTGTCCAAATTTCTCTAACCAATCTTGCTATTGGGTAAAAGTCTGCTTTTGTTACGGTGTTGATTTTTCCAATAGTCCACACAAAATCATTGATTCCCCTCAGAAGTGAGAACTAACACAATTGGTGAATTGCACTCACTCTGATCAATTCAAAGGTAACTTCGTTGACCATCGTATCCACATTCTTCTGGACCTGTGTGGCTTTGAAGGATTAAGTCTGTGGATTATATGTATGTGTGCAGAAATTAACATTTAGTGAGATTAATGGTGTATTTATTTCATTGTAATGGGATAAAGAATTAGTAAACAAAAGAGCCATCTTTTCATGTTTTATCAAAACAGCATTCCCTACTTACATCTCATGTACAATAGTATTAATCGTCCCCATCTTATTCCTGCATATGTCCTCATACTGCTGCAACAAACCTTTCAACTGGGTTCTTTGCTCCTGAGACAGGTAGTTCACTAACCTATCCCACTCCTGAACGATTTCCTCATTATTGAACATATTTTAGGCATATCAAACTCCATGACATCTGGATTTGGTTCTTCACTCTGCAGGGCAGTAACTCACACCTGTTTCTCCAGTTCCCTGTTTGTGTTACAATAAGGTTTCAACCTATTCGCATAATGTACCCAGTATAGATTTCTCCTATCTGGCATCTTTACCAGATAGTTTACCTGACTCAACATTTTCTCAGTTTGATAGGGACTACTGACTTTGAAGGGATTTCCTACCATTGGTAACAATACTAATACATCATCTCCAGGGGAAATGTTCAAATTTCAGAGATTTTATCTGCCAACTGTTTCATTTTATGATGTGCCCTCTTCATATGCTATTTAACTAACTCACCCACCGGATTTAATCTCTCCCTAACCTCAATGCATAATCCAAGTCTGAGATCTCCGACTTAAGTCCTGTTAATTTTTCATTAATTAAGTTGAAAGTTCCTCTTACTTCATGTCCGAATATTAACTCAAAAGGAGTAAACAGAATAGATTTGTTTGGGACATCTCTAATAGCAAACAATACGAATGGGATGTCTTTCTCCCAAGTATTCGGGTAATTCTGATAGTACGCTCAAAACATGGTCTTCAGAGTCTGATGCCACTTTTCCAAAGCTCCCTGGGATTCAGAATGGTATGTACTTGATTTAAAGTGCTGTATACCTAAGCTATCCATGACTTCCTTAAACAGCTGAGCAGTAAAATTAGACCCTTGGTCTGACGGAATCTCTCAAGGGTGGGCCCATATTGTATGAAGAAAACTGCTAACTCCTCTACCACCCTTTTTGCTTTAATACTCCACAATAAAATTGCCTCTGGATATCTGGTAGACACATCCATTACGCTTAGTAAGTATTCTCACTTTTAATTCTTGGGAGGGGACCTACACAATCAATTATAACCTGTGTGAAAGGTTCTTCGAATGTGGGAATTGGCAACAAAGGTGCTGGTTTTATTACAACCTGTGGCTTACCTACCATTTGGCACGTATGACATGCATGGCAAAAGTTAACCACATCCTTGTGCATTCCAGGCCAACTGGAATGCTTTTGTACCTTAGCCTGAGTCTTCCTCACACCTAGGTGACCTCCTACAGGTAGTTTATGTGCTACCCATAACACTTCCTGTCTGCATATCACCGGCAACACAGTCTGGTGCACTTCGGCCCATTTCGCCTCTGCACAAACCTGCCATGGTCTCCATTTTCATCTTAGGATTCTATCTTTCAGATAATAACCCTCAGGAATACAATCTGATTCATTTTCTGAGTATGCATCTATTTATATATATCTTTTATTGTCACATCTTTCTGTTGTAAGTCCATTAGCCTTTCAGGACTAAACACTTCTGTCTGATCCACCGCCTGTTCAGGTTTGTTCTGCACCATTGCATCAAGCAGGGTGTCTGCTAACTGAACCTCAACTCCTTCATCTTTCTCTTCAGTTTTTGATTTGTGTTGCGACTTATGATAGTAGGATCTGGTTACCTCACAGTCTGGGAAACAATCCAGGATATCTTTCTTTTAACTCCTCCATTTCCTCATCTTTTTTTATTCATTCATGGGATGAGGGCATCACTGGCTAGGTCAACAGTTATTGCCATCCCTAATTGCCCAGGGGGCAGTTAAGAGTCAACCACATGACTGTGGATCTGGAGTCAGTGTAGGCCAGACCAGGTAAGGATGGCAGTTTCCTTCCTACAAGGGCATTAATGAATCAGATGCGTTTTCTTTTTCAAGTAGTTGACAATGGATTCATGGTCATTTTTAGACTCTTAATTCCAGATATTTATGGAATTCAAGTTCCACCATCTGCAATGGCGGGATTTGAACCCGGGTCCCCAGAACATGACCTGGATATCTGGATTAACAATCCAGTAATAATACCACTAGACCACTGCCTCCCTCTAAGAAAGCTACTAACTCCTTTACCACCCTTTTTGCCTTAATACTCTGCAGTGGAATTGCCTCCAGAAATCTGGTAGACACATCCATTAAGGTTAGCACTGTAATTTTCTGTGTCCCGCTCAATCACAGCGAAAACACCTGAGACCTTTCACCTCCTTTTCACCCTCTTAGGTTTCTTTTTTTCAACCTGTGGTAAACTATTACCAGTGTGCTCTAATCTTTGTAGTGTAGGATCTCCCCTTCTGTCAATTCCTATCCTTCATAGGATGAAATTCTTGTTGGAAGCTAAATTTTGCCATATGCATCAATGCATATTAATTTGCCATCTCTGCCGCTCCCTGACTTCTTGAATTTTCTGTTCATCCACATGAATTTTACTATCTCTGGAAGTGAGTTTTTAAACTCCTCCAGCAGTATAAATCTCTCTCAAAGCCTTATAGGTCTTGTCTCTTAAGGCCATCTATCAAAATTATTATGTTTAATTCTTTTGAACTCAACATAAAGAAGGAACCAGGTTAGACTTATGTTTCTGAACTGCTGTCTATACGCATATGGTACCATTTCATAAGCACTCAAAATATCCTGTTTGACGTATTCATAATCTCTTGACCCCTCATCTGACAGCGCCTCAAATACCTCACTAGCTCTGCCTACCAGCTTAGACTGAACTAACATTACCGACAAGTCTGCTGACACCCCAATTTTTCAAATGATATCAAGAAGGCTTTGATATGTTTCTCGTGAAAATGTGGCAATGTTTTAACCTTTTTTCTTCATCTCCATCTTGTTACCTTGATTTACTTGACTAATATGCAACTTCTGAAGTTCAAATTCTCTCTCCCTCTTTCTTCTCCCTGTTTGCTCAGCTAAGAACCTTCTCTCCATTTCTTTTTCTTCTAGCGTGGCTATTCTTTATCTTCTAACTCCATTTGCCTCAACTGTAATTCAGATTTTGTTAACTGTACTTCACTTGTCTGTTTCTCTGATACACGTAAGTGCTTGACCAACCCATTACAATTTCAGCTTTCCGAGTTAAACCCAATTCTCACCTATTTGCTAATTCTAAAAGTATGTCCTTACTCTGTCTTTCTAAACTTTCTTGGCAAACTTAGGAAGCATCTTCAAATCCCAAAACCTCTTTAGCAATCTTAAGAGCAACTTCTCTCACTTTTAATCAAAATTAAACAAATTGTCTTACCTAATTTTATTTAAATATCTAGGACACTAATTGGCAAGTGTTTAAATCTGCTGGGAACTTTTGTACCCCAAATCTGTTTCAATCTGTCCCACTCTTAGATAGGATCTGCCTAACACTGTCCAAATCATGGACCCGAATCCCCAAACTGTTACGCTGCAGCAGTGAACCCCTCTTTTAATTAAACCAAACACCCAGAAAAGCTCACTTTGCCTTGTAACCTGTTAAAATTTGAATGATGTAGAATTCCCAAATTCCACTATTTAAAGAAAATAACATCAATTTATTCTTTAACTCTAAAAGTGAACATTAAATCACAACTTGAAGCACTCCTTTCTCCTAACTGCTTATTATTTATCTTCAACTATATAACAATAAACTGTTCCAATAAAACACTTATTAAAATGACATCAATTTAATTTTAAAACTATACAGCTGCTGTCATCTTCGGTGTCTGTCTATATCCGACTGAAGATGTTTCTGGCTCGTCTTCTTTCTTTTTACTGTGAAGATGTTTCATATGAAAAGGTAGCTTCAATAGAGAGCCTTTCAATGTCTTGGGTCTCTCGCAAAGGCAGTTACTCTGTCTGATTTTTAAAATGCCTGCCTTTTTTATACCGCAACGTCGAATTGTCTCATTGGTTCAATGTTGGTAAAACAATAAAATCAAACTCGATTGGGCTTTAGCATCTTGGGGCATAATTTAAACAGATTGGTTAAAATTGAATTGTTGTCAAAACAGCAACCAACTCAGGTATCTATTTCACAGCAAAATGTTACATATTTTCAATTTTCCAGTACACTCTGAGACTGCTGTTGTGAGCTCTCGGTGCAGAACAGCATTCACTCTCTCTGAAAGCTACAGCACACGCCTTAAACTTGATAAATCTCCGAAAATCCAACAGACCATCCAAACTTAATGATGCTGTTCCAAATTCCTGCAACAATCCCCATAAACACCCCTTAGCAAAAAAGGTAAAATTTAACACAGGGCCTTACAGGAGAAAGGGAGATAGAGAGGGATTCAGCATTGAACGCGTTTTTCCCAGTAGCTGTTTCTTTGACCAGTAGCCTCCAAACTGACTGCTTGCGATGAACAGCCAGACTGCTAAATCCAAACCAAACTAGAGAAAGGCAGAAAGTGAGGACTGCAGATGCAGGAGATCAGAGCCAAACAGTGTGGTGCTGGAATAGTAGGAGAGTTGACGTTTTGGGCATAAGCCCTTCGTGATGAAGAGCTTATGCCAAAACATCGATTCTCCTGCTCCTCGGATGCTGCCAAACCAGAGAAAGGCTGCGCTGCGAGAACTGGCCACTCCCTTTCATTCTACAAGGGTTTTTCTTTAAACTTTTCCAGTAGATAAACACAGACATTACAGCAACTCTGCCTCATCTAACCCTTTTGCAAAAACAACAAGCACAACATAACCTTGTTAAAGGATCAGCATTGTCACACATTCCCTCAACACTGACCCCCTCAGGTGTCTTCCTACGTGATGCTGATTCAATCAGGGTGTAGGAATTTCAGCATTTACGACGTATATCCTTTCTTCATCCATTTCTCTTCAGGTCTTGGCAAATGAAGTGTTTATTCCTGTTATCCCTGGTTCTGCCTTCAGCCTGTGGTATGTATCTATCTAAATGTACATTTGCAGCAAAGAGATCATAGAGTCTTTTTAGAGAGAAACAGAGAGAGAGAGAGATAGTGAAACAAGGCAGTACAGGGAGGACAAGGAAATATCAGCTACAAAGACAAAACCTAATCAGAATACAGAATCGAGAGTGACTGGGATTTTAACATGGGAGGGAAGTTTGTGGGTTAGACTGGTTGGGATATTACACCACCTGTTGGGTGGGACATTAAAAGGGGGAGGAGAGTGAGGGTGAGATTAGACTGGGTGGGATATTAAAGGAAGCGGGTATCGAGGGGGAGAGTGAGATTAGACTGGATGGGATATTAAAGGGAGCGGGGAGTGAGGGGGATAGTGGGATTAGACTGCATAAGGTATTAAACGTTGCAGGGAATGAGGTTGAGAGTGTGATTTGCACTGATGGAAATTAAAGGATTCAGGGAGTGAGAGAGCAGAATTAGACTGGGTGGGATATTCAAGGATGTGCAGAGTGAGGGAGGCAGTGAAATTAGACGGTGGGATATAGAGGATGCAGGGCGTGAGAGGGAGAGTGGGATTAGAGTTGATGGAATATTAAATGTAGCGGGGAGTGAGGGAAGAGTGGAATTCGACTAGTTGGGATATTAAAGGGAGCGGGGAATGAGGAGGGCACGTGAGATTACACTGGGTTGATTATTAAAGTGAAGGGGAGAGTAGGATGTGATATTAAAGGGTAGGGTATAGCTCAGTGCAACAGGTTCTAGCCCCTACACCACTCCCCATCTCTGTAACCTCCTCCAGACCCTGCACTCTGCTCCCTATCTCTGTCAGCTCCTCCAGACCTGACATGCATAAAACCATGACATTAGAGCAGAAATTGGGCCATTCAGCCCATCAAGTCTTCTCCACCATTCTATTTTGGCTGATAAGTTTCTCAACCCCATTCTCCTGCTCTCTCCCTATAACCCTTGATCACTTTGACAATCAAGAACTATCTATCTCCGTCTTAAATATACTCAGTGACCCGGCCTCTACAGCCTTCTGTGGCAATAAAGTCCATGGATTCATCATTCTCTGGCTGAAGAAGTTTCTCCTTATCTCCGTTCTGAAGGGTCTCAGGCTGTGTCCTTGGTTCCTAGTTTCACCTAACAATGAAAACATCTTCTCAATGTCCGGTCTGTCCAGGCTATTCAGAATGCTGTAAATTTCAATCAGATTCCCCCCCGAATCCTTCTAAATTCCTTGGAGTATAGACCAATTGTCCTGAATCGTTCCTCATATGTTACTCATGTCCCTCCCTATCTCTGTAAACTCTTCCAGCACGTACACTCCTTCCCTATCTCTCAAAATTCCTCCAGCTTCTACACCCCCTCCCTATCTCTGCAACCCACTCCAGCCCCTACACCCGCTCCCTATCTCTGTCATCTCCTCCAGCCCATATATGCCTCCCAATCTCTGAAACCTCTTCAAAGCCATACACCTCTCCCTATCCCTGTAACCTCCTCCAGACCATCTACTTCTTCCTATCTCTGCAACCTCTTCCACCCCCTACATCCCTCACTACCTCTGTAACCTCCTCTAGCCCCGACACACCCTTCCTATCTCTGTCACCTCCTCTAATCCTGATCATGTCAGTATTCATGGTTTCCCATCGCTCCACCATTGGGGTCTGTGCATTCTGCTGCCTGATTGTCCTGAAATTTAGAGTTGTCTCCCGAAACTGCTTCATCTCTCTCTCTCTCTTTCTTTCTCATACACCAACCTTATGCACTGTTTTAGCAACGTCCTCTTTGAATGAGCCTTTCATCACCTGGTTCATGATATCCTCTGGTGCCGCTCAGAGTGAAATATTGCCTGGTTGAGTAACATGCTGTGTTGTTCTTCCATGTTAAAGGTGCTACATGAATGCACAATTGATTTGTTGTAGGTTCTGTGTACTCTCAATGGAATGTCGAAGCCCCCAGGACTGTAGAAGGGGCCGAAGGGTCTTGTTTGATGATTCCTTGCAAATGCCGCTATCCCCTAGCATCCAACCTCCAGACGGTCATGTGGTTAAAGGGGGAAAACATTAGTGGGACTCTGCTGACCTCTTCCAATGGGGACGCGGACCGCAGTTTCAAAAACCGAGCCACACTCGCGGGCGACTGGCGAACAGGAAAGGATTGTAGTTTGAAAATAAACGACTTACAGAAAAGTGATGAAGGGACATATCACTTTCAAATGTCTGGTCCAGATAAAAACAAATATTCAGATCCCAACGGTGTCTCGATAAACGTTGTGGGTGAGTTTAAAAATATTTCTCCAATTAATAATGAGGGGGGAATAGGGCTGAATGGCCTCCTACTATTCTTGTCAGCTATTTTGAGAAACTTCCAGTTCCAATCCCTTTATCCATCTGTTACATTCATGCTCGGAGCACCGTGCACAGTTCCAGTCTCCGTATCCCTCAGTCAGACCCACACTCGGAGCACCGTGCACAGTTCCAGTCTCCGTATCCCTCAGTTCAACCCACACTCGGAGCACCGTGAACAGTTCCAGTCTCTGTATCCTTCAGTTTGCCCCACACTCAGAGCACCGTGCACAGTTCCAGTCTCCGTATCCCTCAGTTAGACCCACACTCGGAGCACTGTGCACAGTTCCAGTCTCCGTATCCCTCAGTTAGACCCACACTCGGAGCACCGTGCACAGTTCCAGTCTCCGTATCCCTCAGTTAGACCCACGCTCGGAGCACTGTGCACAGTTCCAGTCTCCGTATCCTTCAGTGAGACCCACACTCGGAGCACCGTGCACAGTCCCAGTCTCTGTATCTTCAGTTGGACCCACACTCGGAGCACTGTGCACAGTTCCTGCCTCGGCATCCCTGTTAGACCCACACTCGGAGCACTGTGCACAGTTCCAGTCTCCGTATCCCTCAGTTAGACCCACGCTCGGAGCACCGGGCACAGTTCCAGTCTCCGTATCCCTCAGTTAGACCCACACTCGGAGCACCGTGCATAGTTCCAGTCTCCGTATCCCTCAGTTAGACCCACAGTCGGAGCACTGTGCACAGTTCCAGTCTCCGTATCCCTCAGTTAGACCCACAGTCGGAGCACCGTGCACAGTTCCAGTCTCCGTATCCCTCAGTTAGACCCACAGTCGGAGCAATGTGCACAGTTCCAATCTCTGTATCCCTCAGACCCACATTCGGAGCACTGCACACAGTTCCTGTTTCCATGCATCACGTTTTTCTGTGCCTCTATTTGTTAATTGGAAGTGAATGTTTTTTAACCCTGTTTCCAAACCCAATCTTCATGGCTGAACCTTGTGCCTTGATTGATCTTTTCTGTAAAGATGCGCCTGAGTTGATCAAGATATCGGCTCCTGCTGTGCTGCAGGAGAATGAGCCGGTGAATTTGAACTGCTCGGTGAGTTTTATGTGCCCTGGTTTGCTCCGCTGGATTGACACTGAGGGACTGAACATGTCTTCATCACACCGAGAAATCAGTAAATCCCCAACTGGCAGCGCCATCCTGAAATTCACCCCGTCTTACCGGGACCATGGGAGGACTCTGAGATGTGGCTTTAAAACAGCCAGTGGTGAAATTACAGGCATAAATGTGACGTTAAACGTGTTGTGTAAGTACACAGAGATTTAACCCATTACCTACTGGCTTGGAATGCTCAGTGTCAGCACTGACCTATCCCCTTCACTCAATCACAAGATCCATTCAGAGACATAAGGAGGACATTCGGCCCATTGATTTAATACTGGCTGTCAATCTATCAGTCACATCCCCCAGATTGTACTTGCGGATGTATTAAACTGAAATTACGTTAAAGAATATGGACAAGGCCGTATTTACTCCCTGTCCCCCCTTGCCCTCCTTGAGAAGATGGGGCTGAGCTGCCTTCTTGAACCGCTGCAAACCACAATGTTCCTTAGTGAATTCTAGGATTCTGATCCAGCCACACTGAAGGACTGACCTGAATCATTTGGGGTGAAAATGGGGCCTGTCATTCTCACCTCTCCAGTCCCTCGGTAAACAGAGAGCACACAGATAGATGATTCAGCGTTTGAACCATTAATCCAATTCCAGAGTTCACTGTCATCCAAACGTAGTAACTCGATGATGTAAGCTGAGGGAGTGCCATACACTGTCGGGCAGTCTGTATTGACGGAGCACCGCACAGTCAGAGAGTCAGTGCTGCGGGAGTGCCCCACCATCGGAGAGTCCATGCTGAGGGAGTGCCGCACTGTCAGAGGGTCAGTGCTGAGGGAGTGCCGAACGGGCGGTGGGTCCCTTTGCTGGGTGACTTTTCCCTGATGTCAGTGACACTGCTGTCTTATTCCTCAGATGCTCCGAAAGATGTCTATGTTGACTCCCCCCTGTACACACCGTTCCGTGTTGGGCAATATGTGACGCTACAATGCCTGGTGACCAGCAGCAACCCACCAGTACAGAGCTACACATGGTACACAGGATCAATAATGTTCAATGAAAAAGGCGCATCGAAGCAGTTCCAGATTTTACGTTATTCATCGGATCCCATTTTTCAATGTGAAGCAGGAAATTCTGTGGGAAGTAATTCCTCTGATGAAGTTGAATTGGTCACTTTACGTATGTATCAGGACCCTCTGACTATCTAACCTCTGTGATCTTCAACTGATCGCATAAACATACACCAGACTCCCTATCTCTGTAACCACCTCCAGCCACTATATCCCCTCCCTATCGTTGCACCCTCCTGCAGCCCCCACACCACCTCCCTATCTCTGTCACCTTATCCAGCCCCTACATCTCTCCCTATCACTGTAAACCCCTCTAGCCCCTACACCCCTCCCTATCTCTGTAACCTCCTCCAGCACCGACAGCTCTCCCTACCTCTATAACCATCTACAGTCCCTACATCCCTCCCTATCACTATAACCCCCTCCGGTGCCTACACCCCTCCCTATGTCCGTCACTTCCTCCAGTCCCTACACCTCTCCCTATGTCCATCACTACCTCCAGTCCCTACACCCTTCCCTATTTCTGTCACCACCTCTAGCCCTATCCTCCCCTCTGTGACCTCCTCCTACCCCTACACCCCCTATCTATCTCTGTCACCTCATCCAGCCCCTACACCCCCTCCCTATCTCTGTCACCCCCTCCAGCCCCTACACCCCCTCCCTATCTCTGTCACCTCATCCAGCCCCTACACCTCCTACCTATCTCTGTCACCCCATACAGCCCCTCCATATCTCTTTATTCCCCCAACCCCTACCCCCTCCCTATCTCTGTCACCTCATCCCTCCCCTACATCCCTCCCTATCTCTGTCACCCCCGACACCCCCTCCCTATGTCTGAGCTCTGCGATTCATTTCCAATTTTGGATATGGGTGACACTTATCCTCACCAACAAAATGATTAATGACCACACACAATCTGAGTCATTCTTACATTGACTTCTGTGGCAGATTTCTGTGTCAAAATTACCGCAACACTTCCTACTTTAACACACCGATCTCACTTCAGAAAATGTCCTTCATTGGTGGTTAATTCCAGAGGCGGTGACAGGCAGTATTTAAATGCATTTCTTCCCAATAGATAGAACAGTAAGGTTATAACCATTGGGAGAGAATGAACAGTCTGGGTCTCTGTGGGATGATCTGATCAAGGTCTTTAAAATTCTGAAAGGCAGACAGAAAGAAGATGTTCAACTTGTTGGTAGAGGGTCCATTGTTAGAAAATAACTCCTAAGAAATCCAATGGGGAATTCAGGAGAAAAGTCTTCCGAAAGGAAGTTTGAGGGGGGGGGGGGGGCGGGGGAATGTGGAACTCAACCAGGCAGGGAGTGGGGTTGGTGGAGAGAACATAGGACTTGGTCTCACAGGGAGTGGATTTAAATGTGGAACTCACTTCCACTGGAGTGGTCAGTGTATTAAAGGGGGGAAAGTTGGATAAACGTAAGAGGGATGAATGGACAGATGGAAATGATGATCAGGGGAACATGAAGACATGGGATTGGAGGAGGCTGGCGTGGGGCAAGAAGGATGTTTCCCCTCTATGGGCTCCAGACCTGGGAATACAGTCTTGTAATAGAGACAATTTTAATCTGAGGTGGAATTTCTTCACCTAGAAGGTAGAAAATTTTCGGTACTGTCTAACCCAGAGGTTGTGGAAGCTGAGATGTTAAAACTGGTGGAACTCTTAATATCACACTCAATGTAGACATGGAGAATGTGTGTAAATGCCCCTCAATGTGAAGAAATGCCATGATCGTCATGATTGTTGGTGCACACTTGAAGGGCTGAATAGCCTGCTCGTGTTCCTCATCCCCTAGCAGGGATCTGATGGGCTGAAGGGCCTGTTTAAGTTTGCTAGTATTTGCTCATAGGCCTCAGAGGCTTGGTAGTTGTATGTAAACCCCATTCTATCTCCATTCAGCCACTCGGCCCTTCGAGCCCGCTTGCCTATTCAATCAGATTATGGATAATCCGAATTCTCCCTGTCCTCTAGCCCAGATAACTTCTCACCCCTATCACTGCCCTTGCTTCTCAAGAATCTCTCCACATTCTCCTTAAAAATACTTGTGGACTCTGCTCCAATGTTTATTTTTCTGGGAGTAGTGACCCACTGAGTGAAAACAAATTTCCCCTTGTCTCTGTATAAATGGTCATCCCTGCTTTAAAACAATGATCCCGAGATTCTTCGACAAAAGGAAACATCCTGTCCACATCACCTCTCCCTCCGCTCCCTCATCCTCACTGTCAAGACACCTCAGGATATTCTATGTTTCAATCAGGTCACCTCTCACTCTTCTCATTCCCAGCTATTATGAAGCGGAAGGCGTGTATTCAATTTTTAAGAGAGAATGAATGCTATTAGATTAGATTAGGTTCTCTACAGTTTGAAAACAGGCCCTTCAGCCCAACAAGTCCACACCGCCCCTCTGAAGAGAAACCCACCCAAACCCATTCCCCTACCCTATATTTACCCCTGACTAACACACATCACACTGTGGGGGCAATTTAGCATAGCCATCTGCACAGAGAGCTTATAAAAGCCACCTCAGAGTGTACTGGAAAATTGAAAATATGTAATATAGCTAAGTGTGGTTACTGTTTTGACAACAATTCAAATTTAACCAATCAGTTTAAATTATGCCCCAGGATACTAAAACCGAGTCGAGTTTGAATTTATTGTTTTGCCAACATCAAACCAATGAGATGATCCAAAGTTGGGGATATAAAAAAGACAGGCAGTTTGAAAATCAGACAGAGCAACTGCCATAGAGAGAGAGAGAGAGACCCAAGACATTGACACGCTCTATCTAAGGTACCTTTTTATAGGAAACATATTCACAGTAAAAAGAAAGACGACAATGCAGGGATACTTCAGTTGGAAGAAGACAGACACTGAAGATGGCAGCTGCTGTTTGGTTTTGAAATTAAGTTGGTCTAATTTTAGTAAGTGTTTTATTGGAACAGCATATTGTAGAGTTGGAGTCAAGTAATAATCAGTTAAAAGAAAGGAGGCTTAGAGTTGTAAATAGGTGTTGTGTAATGTTCACTTTTAGAATTTGATGTTACTTTCTTTAGATAGTGGAATTTGGGAGTTCTCTGCCACTCATATTTTAACAGATTACAAAGCGAGGTGAGCTTTTCTGGACGTTTGGTTTAATTAACAGAAGGTTTCACTGCTGTGTCATAACACAGCAAATTCAATCCCTGTCTATTCCAAATTTCCTCATAAGACATCCCTTTCATTCCAGGTATTCCTCTGGTAAACATCCCCTAAACTGCTTCCCATGCATTAATATTCCTCACTCAAAATGGAGACCAATATTGGCCACTATTCTCTGGATATGGCCCTGTATAACTGAAGTATAAGCTGCTTACTTCTCCTTCTGTCAAACATTCCCCAAGCTTTCCTGATTGCTTGCTTCACCTATGGACTGACCTTCTGTGATTCATGCACTCAGACACCTAGATCCCACTGCATCTCCGAGCCCCTGCAATTTCTCACCATAGAACATAGAACAATACAGGGCAAAACAGGTCCTTTGCCCCTCAATGTTGAGCTGACTTGTGAACTAATCTAAGCCCATCACCTACATTATCCCATCATCATCCATATGCTTATCCAAGGACTGTTTAAATACCCCTAATGTGGCTGAGTTAGCTACATTGGCAGGCAGGGCATTCCATGCCCTTACTACTCTCTGAAGAACCTGCCTCTAATATCTGTCTTAAATCTATCACCCCTCAATTTGCAGTTATGCCCCCTCGTACAAGCAGATGTCATCATCCTAGGAAAAAGACTCTCACTGTCCAATCCTCTGATCATCTTGAGCATGAAATGATTTGGAAATGATTATAAGAGATAGGATTTATAATCATCTAGCAAGCAGCAACTTGATTGGAAATAGTCAACACGGATTTGTCAAGAGCAGGTCGTGTTTCACAAATCTCATAGAGTTTTTTGAGAAGGTGACCAAACATAGATGAGGGTAGGGCAGTTGATGTGGTGTACATGGATTTCAGTAAAGCCTATTCCTACCCTCGTCATCCTTTTATTCCTCACCTGTCTGTAGAAAGCTTTAGGGTTCTCCTTTATTCTACCTGCTAAAGACTGCTCATGTCCCCTCCTTGCTCTTCTTAACTCTGTCTTTAAATCCTAGCTATTCTGTAATTCTCCATCGCCTCATCTGAACCATCTTGCCTCATCGTCACATAAGCCCCCTCTTCTGCTTAACAAGCGATACAATTCTTTTAGTAAACCGCGGTACCCTTACCTTATCGCTTCCTCCTTGCCTGACAGAGACATACCTATCAAAGACACTCGATATCAGTTCCTTAAATCAGCTCCATATTTCAATTGTCCCCATCCCCTGCATTTTGCTGCTCCATTCTATGCCTCCTAAGTCTTGCCTAATCACATTATAATTGCCCACCTTAAGGCAAGATTTCGATAATGTGCATCTTGTTTTTTTACAGAGCAAGGCTCTTGGGGAGTGTGGAGCCCCCTGGTGGTGCGAGCTCGCACAGGTTCATGCGTGGTTATCCCGTGTGAGTTTAGGCACCCTCACACAGTACCAACCAATGTTAAGAAAATTGGAATGTGGCTGCAGGACCATCACTTCATCGGTGATAAGGTTTATCACAACGATGGGTTGGGAAAAGCTGACCACCAAAGGCGGGTGGAATTTCTTGGAAACTTGGAGAATGGGAATTGTACTTTGAAGATGAAGAATCTAACAAGCAATGACAGCAGGAATTATTACTTCCGGATTGAAATGGGTGATCATAAGTGGTCACACAAAACAGGGAGCCGCCTGGTCGTTTCTGGTGAGTTTCTCCCTGAGTCACTGTCTAGTCATGTTATTTCCAATGTCAGACCCCATTCACTCTCTCCTCCTCTGACCCTTTCTCTGTCTCTCCTCAAACTCGATAGATTTCACATCACCCTTTTTTTATTCTCTTGCTTTCCATCACACTCTTGCTTTCGAACTTTCTCTCTCCTTTCCTTTTACTCTCACATTTCCTTCTCCTCTTCCCTACCTCTCTTTCTATGCCTCCCACCCTCGCTCTCGTTACATCTCTCTCTATCTCACACAAACTCTGTCTGTGATTCTTTTGATCCTGCCTATTTCGCCCACTTTCTCTCTCTTTCCAATTTTCTCCCTCTCTATATCTCTCATCCAATGTGCTCTCTCTTCCTTTCATTTTCTCTATCTCTCACACACTCCCTCTCTTCGTTTACTTTCTCCCACGTCATCTCCCTACCCATCTCTCTTTCTCTCTCTGTCTCTCTAGATATCTCTCTTTCAACACTCTCTCTTTTCCAATCACTCTCTCTGTCTCCTGCACTCTCACTCACTCTTTCTCCCCTCTGGCTCTCCCCTGTTCCTTTTGACTTGCTCTCTCATTCGAGCACTCACTCTCTCCCTCTCAGTTTCTCAATCTCTAATTCTCATTCCTCTTGGTCCACATCCAGGTAATTATCACCTGCTCTACATCTCTTTCTAACTCTCTTCATCTCTCACACTAACCAAACCACACATCATGGTATCAGACAGGACACTGCAGCGCTCCCTCAGCACTGACCCTCCAACAGTGTGATGTTCCTCCTCCCTGACCCTCAGATACTGCAGCATTCCCTCAGCACTGACCCTCCAACAGTGTGATATTCCATCCTCCCTCAGCACTGACCCTCCAACAGTGCAGCTCTCTCTCAGCACTGACCCTCTGACAGTGCAACGTCCCCTCAGCAATAATCCACCAACAGTGCCTGCCACCTCAGAGTTGATCCTCTGAAATTGTGGCACTCCCTCAGCACTGACCCTCTGACACTGCAGCACTCCCTCAGCACTGACCCTCTGACACTGCAGCACTCCCTCAGCACTGACCCTCCCGCAGTGCGGCACTCCCTCAGCACTGACCCTCCGACAGTGCGGTGCTTCCTCAGCACTGACCATCCGACAGTGCCCACTCCCTCAGCACTGACCCTCTGACAGTGCAGCACTCCCTCAGCACTGACCCTCCAACAGTGCCCACTCCCTCAGCACTGACCCTCAGACAGTGCCCACTCCCTCAGCACTGACCCTCCGACAGTGCCCACTCCCTCCGCTTTGACCCTCCGACTGCGGTGCTCCCTCAGCAGTGGATCCAATAATCGATTCCCTGATCTTTTTGCTCCTCAGATTTTTCCGAAAAGCCGGTGATCACTGGGCCAATGGCAGTGCAGGAGGGGAGCCGGACGACGATGACCTGTTCTGTGCAGAGTCCCTGTCCTGAGGATATCCCGGTTTTGGAGTGGGTCAGCCCTTTCACTGAGGTGTTGGACATGCACAGCTCTTACCAGAATAGCCTGTGGACCTATTCCCGCAGCATCTCCTTTACCCCGCAGTTTGAGGATTTGGTTTTGACCCTGAAATGTCTCGCTTATTTTGGAACAGATATTCCTGCCGTAGACACTGAGGTGACCCTCAGCCTCCAGTGTGAGTATCAGAGATTTAGAACATAGAACAGTACAGCACAGGCCGTTCAGCCCACATTGTTGTGCCAAGCATTTATCTTAATCTCAGATAAATCTAACATACACACCCCTCAGTTTACTGCCATCCATATGCTTGTCCAGCAGTTGCTTAAATGTCCCTAATGTATTTGATTTTGCTACCACTGACGGCAGTGCATTTCATGCACCCATCACTCTCTGTTTAAAGAACCTACCTCAGATATCTCCCCTAAACCCTCCTCCAATCACCTTTGAAATTATGAACTACTCACGGTAGCCACTTCTATCCTCGGGAAAAGTCTCCGGTTATCTACACTATATATGCCTCTCATTATCTTGTACATCTCTATCAAGTCACCTCTCTTCCTTCTCTCCAGTGTGAAAAGCCCTAGCTCATTCAACCCCTGTTCATAAGACATGCCCTCAGTCCAGGCAACATCCTGGTAAATTTCCTCTGCACCCTCTCTAAAGCATCTACATCCTTCCTCTAATGAGGCAACCAGAACTGAACAGAATTTTCCCAAGTGTGGTCTAACCAGGGTTTTGTAGAGCTGCAGCAAAACCTTGCAATAATGAAAGCCAAAACCCCACGCAGCTTCTTAACAACCCTATCAACTAGGGTGGCAACTTTTTGGATCTATAGACATAGACCCAAAGATCCCACTGTTCCTCCACACTGCCAAGAATCCTGCCTTTAACTCTGTACTCAGCAGTCAAGTTTGACCTTCCAAAATGAATTACTTCACATTTATCCCAGTTGAATTCGATCTGTCACTTCTTAGCCCAGCTGTGCATTCTGACAATATGTTGTTGTATGTAGGCGAAAGTGACGACTGCAGATGTTGGAGATCAGAGTCTAGATTAGAGTGGTGCTTTTGCCCAAAACATCATTTTTCCTGCTTTTCAGATGCTGCCTGACCTCTTGTTGTATGTAGCCTGCAACAGCCCTCCACACTACCTTCAACACCACTGACTTTTGTGTCATTGGCAAACCTACAAACTCACCTTTCCACTTCTTCATCCAAGTCATTTATAAAAACCACAAAGAGCAGAGGCCTAAGAACAGATCCATGCAGGACACATTTTCCTTCTCCTTCTGTAGCCTGTGCCAGACTGGAATCTCCCAGGAGGAACAATACAGACTGACAGAAGGAGGCCTTTTGGCCCATTGTGTTCATACTACCTCTGCAAGCTCTCCATATAATTCTTCACAGCATGTTCCAAAAACTCCTTTGATATTACCACAATATTCCTGCCTTCCCTGTTCTCTGTCCAATACTGGCTCTGATTTTAACTTCGACTGTTCAATGGTATGTATTCCAAAATTGCAAAACAAGGCTATGAAATGTCCATAAGAGTTTGCAGGATCAGATTCAAAGAAAAAGAAGAAAGAAAATTACAACATAGGTACAGGCCCTTCAGTCCTCCAAGCCTGTGCTGATTCAGATCCTCTATCTAAACCTGTTGGCTGTTTTCTAAAGGTTTGTATCCCTCTGCTCTCTGAACATTCATGTACATGTCTGGATAAATTTAAAATTACACTAACATGCCCGCCTCTACCACTTCTGCTGGCAACACATTCCAGGCACTCAACACTCTCTGCGTGAAGAACTTCCCATGCATATCTCCCCTAAGTTTTTTCCCTCTCACCTTGAACTCATGACCCCTAATAATTAAGTCCCCCATGTGGGAAAAAGTTTCTTTCGATCCACCCTGTCGACACCTCTCATGATTTTGTAGACCTCAATCAGGTCCCCCTCAACCTTCGTCTTTCTAATGAAAATAATCCTAACCTACTCAACCTCTCCTCATAGATAGTGCCCTCCATACCAGGCAACATCCTGGTGAACCTTCTCTGCATCCTCTCCAAAGCAAACACATCCTTTTGGTAATGTGGTAACCAGAACTGTATGCAGTATTCCAAATGTGGCCAAACCAAAGTCCTATACAACTGTAACATGACCTGCCAACTCTCGTACTCAATACCCCGTCTGATAAAGGAAAGCATGTTGTATGCCTTCTTGATCACTCAATTGAACTGCATTGCCACCTTCAAGGAACAATGGATCTGAACACCCAGATGTCTCTGTACACCAATTCTCCATAGAACCTTTTCATTTAATGTCTAGTTCCCTCTTGAAATGGATCTTCCAAAATGCATCATCTCCCATTTGCCTGGATTGAACTCCATCTGCTATTTCTCTGCCCTACTCTCCCATTGATCTATATTCTGCTGTACTCTCTGACAGTCCATTTCACTGTCGGTACTCCACCAATCTTAGTGACATCTACAGACTTGCTAATCAGACCACCTGTACCTTGCTCCAGATCATTTAAGTATATCACAAATGGCAGTGGTCCCAGCACAGATCCCTGTGGAACACCACTGGTAACAGTTCTCCATTTTGAGAAGCTCCCTTCCACTACTACTCTCAATCTCCTGTTGCTCAGCAAGTTCTCTATCCATCTAGCGAGTACACCCTGCACCCCATGCGACTTCACTTTCTCTAGCAGCCTACCATGGGGAATCAGATCAAATGCCTTACTAAAGTCCATGTATATGACATTAGCCCCTCCCTCATCAATCAACTTTGTCACTTGCTCAAAGAATTCTATTAAGTTGGTAAGACGTGAACTTTCCTGCACAAGACCATATTGCCTTTCACCGATAAGCCCATTTTCTTCCAAATGGGAATCGATCCTATCCCTCAGTATTTTCTCCAGCTGTTTCATTATCATTATAGTAAAGCCATCCCTCCCTATCTCTGTAACCTTCTCCAGCCTCCACATCCCTCCCTATCTCTGAAAACTCCACCAGCCCCTACACCTCTCACTGTCCCTGTAAACTCCCCCAGCCCTGACACCCCTATTGCTATAACCTCCTCCAGCCCCTACATCCCCTTGCTATCTCTGTCACCCCCTCCAGGCCCTAAAACTCCTCCAGCCACTACACCCCTCCCTATTTTTGTAACCTCTTAAACCCTAAAACCCTTGCAAACTGTTCCAGCCTCAACACCCCTTCCCATCTCTGCAACCTCCTCCAGCCCCTACAGTTTCTCCCTATGTCTGTCACCTCCACCAGCCCCTATACTCTCTCCCAATCTCCGTCACCTCCTCCAGCCACTGTACTCCCTCTCCCTATCTCTGTATCCTCCTCCATCCTCCTACACTGCTTCCTATCTCTGTAACCTCCTCCAGTCCCCACACACCCTCTCCCTATCTCTGTAACCTTTCCAGCCCCTCCACTCCTCATCTGTAACCTCCTCTAACCCTGACACTCCTCCCTATCTCTGTAAAATTCTCCAGCCCATACACACCCTCTCTATCTCTGTAACCTCCTCCAACCCCACTACTCCTCCTTATCTGTAACCTCCTCTAAGAATGACATTCCTCGCTATCTCTGTAACATCCTCCAGCCCCTACATGCCCTCCTGATCTCTGTAACATTCTCCTGCCCCTACACCCCCTTCCAATCTCTGTAACCTTGTCCACCCCCTAACCCTTTCCTACCCCCGTAACACCCTCCAGACCCTTCATCCCTCCCTATATCTGTAAACCCCTCCTGCCCCTTCACTTCTCCCTATCTCTATAACCTCCTCCAGACCCTACACCCCCTCCCTATCTTTGTAACCTCCTCTAGCCCCTACACCCCCACCCTGAATCTGTCACCTTCTCCAGTCCCTCTGATCCCACCCATCTTGTCACCTCCTCCAGCTTGTACATACCTCCCATTTTGTATCAACCCTCTCCATCCCTACACCCTCTCCCTATCTCTGTAACCACTCCACCCCCTGCACCCCCTCCCTATTTCTTTCACCTCCTAATTCTAGCCTCTTGAGTATTTCCTGATTCCCATCACTCTCCTATTTGCATTCCTGAACTTTGGTATTCTGTCCCTCAACTTCTCTGGCACTCTCCCTCTCTCTTTCTCCTCCTTGTAAATTGATCTCTTTAACTGAGCGTTTGTCTGCTTGTCCTTCGTGTCTCTCTGCAGATCTGTGACCAATTTTCCTGTTATTTCACCCCTCACAATGTCTCCCTTAGTGAGTGATGCTCAAGTAATGCTGTCTCTCACTGAGAGTCTTGTCCATTCCTGTCAGATGCCCCTCGGAACATGAAGGTGTCGATCTCTCCATTGGACAGTGTGATACATGAAGGTGACACTGTCACCCTGAGCTGCACCAGCAACAGCAACCCCCCAACCAGCTGGTACAAGTGGGAACGGAGACAGGGAGAGGAGACTGAGCCTCTGGAATCATCTGAGAGAGACCTGACTTTGTACAGAATCACTCACAAACAGGAGGGTGTGTACTCCTGTGAGGCGGGGAACACGGTTGGTGCCAACAGGTCAGAGGGTTTCAGGATAGAGGTTATGAGTAAGTATGCAGCCCAGATATTGTCCTTTGACTCCCTGCCCCCTCACCCTGAGTGTTCACAGCCCTCAGTGTTCAGATTGCTCTACTCCCAGGACAGCATGGGCCCCGTGGATATGACCCAATGTAGGCAGAATGATGGAAGTCTTAAGAAGTGCTTCATTTTGTGGCCATTTGTCAGTCGCCTCAAATGACAGTTGGGAGGTATTGACAGTTTACAGCTTGAGTCACCTCAGCTGAGGAAGGATTTCCTTACCTTAAAGTCAGCACATTGAGGGTTCACCAAATTGAATCCTGGAATGTGGGGCAGAGAAGAGATACAATCAATCATAGAATGTCTGTAGGGTGTAAAGAGTCCATTCAGCCCATCAGGTCCACATTGACCCTCTGATGAGCATCCCAGACCTATCCCCAGAATCCCACATTTTCCATGGCTTAACTGTACATCTCTGGACACTATGGGAGAATTTAGCATGGCCAATCCACCCTAACCTGCACATTCCTGGACAGTATGAATTAAGAGGTGATCCCACTGTATTCCAGTGAATTCTGAAATAACCAAGGGGAGGAAATAAATACAGTAACTCTCACGGAAGGAAATGGACCAGGGAAACTTGTGGGAAAAAAGGCCAATATGTCTCCAGGACATGATGGGATGCAGCCTCAGATAATAAAGGAAGTAACTAATATGAGAACGCTCACTTATTTTCATCAATTTTGGTTGGAATTGTGAACTTATAGAATCAGAGAATCCTTATAGTGTGGAAGTAGGCCCTTTGGCCCCACACCAACACTTCGAAAACCTACTCAGACCCATTACCCCCTACCTGATTTTACCCTGACTAATGCACCTAATCTACACATCCCTGAACACTATGTGCAATTCAACACCACCAATTCATCTAACCTGCACATCTTTGGACTGTGGGCAGAAGCCAGAGCACCTGAAGAAATCCACACAGACACAGGGAGAATGTGCAAACTCCACACAGACAGTCATTCAAGGCTGGAATCAAACCCAAGTGACTAGAGCTGTGAGGCAGCAGTGCTAACCACTGGGAAGTATGAGCTGAAAATGAACTGTGGAATCTGGGACAGCTTGTGGTAAAAGGAAAATAGCAGATCAACAAGCGTCTGTTTGTTTGTGAGGGCAGGCCTGGAGGCTAATTGCAGGCAGATTCTTTGTTAAAGGAATTCCAACAGACAAAGTGAAGACTGTTGTGTTTAAACAGGTAGTAGAAGGTGGCTATTAATGAGGTCCATATCTGGGAACTGGTTCCAGCAAGTCTGGAAGAGGCTCTATGTTGAAACTGACAACAGTTGTATAGTTATTGAGACCTCAGGAAGAGGTGATCAGACTATCAGGGCAGAACAAGAACTGAAGTAGTTTTTTTGAAGAGTGTTTTCTGGGGAGATGAGCTTGACTGCTAACAAAGGCAGCATGAAGATTTGAAAGTTCTCTGCCCAATCTGTCACGCAGGACTTTGGAAGGCCAAAGATAGAAAGCTGAGTTCAAAGTATTGGTGCCTTTGCCTGGGTGAACTAAGAAGGTGACCCTAATCAGTGTTTTCAAAAAGCAGCCCCATTCCTATCAGTGAAACAATGCAACATGAAAATGGTTTCAGCAATCTGGCCAGTCGTGATATTTTCTTTTATGTATCCATGAACCCAGTTAGTTTGTCTGTCTGTCTTTTGTGTGAAGGGGGTCTGAAACCAAATGTTTCAGGTTTGAAACATAAATATTGATTAGATTGCAGAGAGATAATTTTCCCTCTGCTGAAGTTATTGTGTATTTAATAAATAGTGAAGTATTTTGTTTCAGATACAAAAATGATGTTTAAAATTTCATTATTTGCGAAATCTGGGATTAGTTAATCAAAATCTGATGAGGAACTGTTTACAATAGCCCAGTGGCTCAGTGGCTAACACTGCTGCCTCCCAGGGTCAGGGACCCTGGTTCGATCCCACCCTCAGGTGACTGTCTATGTGCAGTTTGAACATTCTCGCCGTGTCTGCGTGGGTTTCCTCTGAGCACTCCAGTTTCTTCCCACAATTCAAACATGAACAGGTGAGAGTGAATTGGCTTTGCTGCATTGCCCATCGTGTTCAGAGATGTGTAGGTTAGATGCTTTAGTCAAGCGTAAAATATAGAGTAATAGGGTAGGGGAATGGATCTGGTGGGTCAGTGTAGACTTGTTGGGCCAAAGGCCTGTTTCCACACTGTAGGGATTCTGTGATTCAAGTGGTTATTGGGGTCTTCAACAACGTTATTGTGTTGCTAATGCGGTCGTACAAGCACTGATTTCATTTGGCTGTTTGTCTCTGTAACATAACACGACAGAGATAATGAATACGCTGGCAGTACAGCGAAAAATGTACAAAGTCACCATTTCTGGCTCAATCTTAGGGACAAAGCTATCTAGGTACAAAATCTTAGGTATAAGTTAGAAAAATGAAAAAAAGGTTTCACAAAATCAGCATTACATTCCTTCTAAAGCTGGCAGAAATACAACTTATGTGGAAATACTGCACTGCTAAGATTAACAAAAATCATTTTGATTTAATTTATTATTGTCACGTACTGAAGTACAATGAAAAGTTTTGTTTTGTGTGCAATACAAGCAGATCATATCACACAAAAGACACAAAGATCAAAGAATGATTGAATAGAGGGAGGAATACAAGTTACGGCTGGGGAAGAATAGAAAAAACAAGGTCAACATTAGATTTGAAATTTGTGTAGTCCGTTCATGCTGCACTGTCCTACTCCCTTTCCATAAAGACTTTGAAACTTACAAAGTTGTGGTCACTATCCCCAAAATGCTCACCCACAGGCTTTGAACCACAGCTCCTTTCCCTTGAATCAGGTCTAGCTCTGCCCTCTCTCTCATGGGTCTATCTATGTACTGGCACAATAAGGTGTTTTGGATGAGCTTTCAAAATTCCACCCTGTCTAATCCTTTCACACTAAGGTAATCCTAGCTAATGTTAGCAATGTTGAAATTCCCTATCACTATAACTCTATTCCTCTCTCACCTCTGTGATTTGCCTGTATATCTGCTCTTCTATCTCCCTCTGACTGATGTTGTATAATCCCAGCAAAGCAATTGACTCTTTTTTTATTTCTTCTGTGTGCTCGGATAGCCTCATTTGAAGAGCCTTGCAGGACTACCTCCCCTCATTACTACAGGAGTGGTTTCCTTTGCCAATTATGCAGTGCCCCCCCACTTCTCTGACATCCCTGGGCCCCCATGACCTGAAACATCTCTCCCCTGGATTATGCGCTGCTAACCCTTTCCTTCCTACAATCATCTCTCTGTGATTGCAACAATATCATATCTCCAGAGGGTGCAGGTGGAGGGTTGCTTTTCAGACTGCAGGCGTGTGACCAGCGGTGAACCACAAGGAGTGGTGCTAGGTAAACTACTTTTCATCCTTTGTATGGGAGGAATAGTTAATAAGCTTGCAGATGACAGGAGGATTGGACATGTTGTGGACAGCGAAAAAGGTTACCTCAGAGTACAATAAGATCTTGATCAGATGGGCCAATGGGCTGAGGAGTGGCAGGTGGAGTTTAATTTAGATAAATGCGAGGTGCTGCATTTTGGTAAGGCAAATCAGGGCAGGACTTATACAGTTATGGTAAGGTCCTGGGGAGTGCTGGTTCTTGGAATGCAGGTTCATAGTTCCTTGAAAGTCGAGTCACAACTGGATAGGATAGTGAAGAAGTCTTTTGTTTTGCTTTGTTTATTGGTCAGAGCATTGAGTATTGGAGTTGGGAGGTCATGTTGTGGCTGTACAGGACATTGATTAGGCTACTTTTGGAATATTGTGTACAATTCTAGTCTCCTTCCTATCAGAAGGATGTTGTGAAACTTGGAAAGAGTTTAGAAAAGAGTTACAAGGATGTTGCCAGGGTTGGAGGGTTTGAGCTACAGGGAGAGGCTGAATAGGCTGGGGCTGTTTTCCCTGGACCGTCGGAGGCTGAGGGGTGACCTTATAGAGGTTTATAAAATCATGAGGGGCATGGATAGGGTAAATAGACAAGGTCTTTTCTCTGGGGTCGGGGAGTCCAGAACTAGAGGGCGTAGGTTTAGGGTGAGAGAGGAAAGATATAAAATGGACCTAAGGGGTAACTTCTTCACACAGAGGATGATGTGTGTATGGAATGAGCTGCCAGGGAAAGGGGTGGAGGCTGGTACAATGACAGCATTTAAAAGGCACCTGGATGGGATATAAACAGGAAGCATTTAGAAGGAAATGGGCCACGTGCTGGCAAATGGGACTAGATTAGGTTAGGATATCTGGTCAGCATGGGCTAGTTGGATCGAAGAGTCTGTATTCATGCTGCATTTTCAATGACTGTCTGACTCTTTGAGTGTATATGCTGATCGATGCTCTAAGTTTATCTGATTCCATTTAAATAGATATTGTTTAGCGTTCTTTTCCTCACATCTGCCCTACCATGGACATGCCTTCTCTGCCTACTGCATTGTCCTAATCTTCATTCTGTGTCAGATTGAACCTTGCTCCCCACTTTAAGTCTTTCCTTATACTCCTGCCAAATTAGTTTAAAACGTACCCAACGCATGAGCAGACCTCTCAGCAAGGACATTGGACCCATTCCAGTTCAGATGCAACCCATTCAGCTTTTACCGGTCCCACTACTCCACAAACTGACCCAATGATCCAAATATCTAAAGTCCTCCTCCTACACGATCCCTTTAGCGACACATTCACCTGATCTTTCTTCCTGTTTCTATTCTGAGTAGAACGTGGCATTGGAAATAATCCAGAGAGTACAACCTTAATAGTCTTCCACTTTAACCTGTTCCCTCACTCTCTCCATTCCTGTTACAGGACTTTATCTCTTTTTATAACCCAGGTAGTCTTCCTCCTTTATCTGTTCCATAACTCTCTCAATTCCTGTTACAGGACCTCATCTCTTATTTTAACCGGGGTCGTTGGTATGGACATGTACTATTTGAGAGTCCCGTTTGTGATCACAGAACTGTCTGTCAGTTCCTCTTACAATCAAGTCCCCTATCACTAATGCTCACCCAGCCTTTTTCCACCCATACTGTGCAGCAAAGCCAATTGAGACACCACAAACTTTCCCCCGATAGGCCACCCCACACAACAGTGTCCAACACGCTATATCTGTGTGTGAGGGAATGGCCATAGGGGACTCTTGCATGACGTGACCATAGTCTTCCTGGTGGTTACCATCACGTTTCTGACAGTGAAATTCTCACTGCGCCACTATCACCATTACTGCAGTGAAATGGAGCTTGAGAGAGATTGAACACAGATAGGAAGTGATTAATCCTTTCTCTGTGTTTTCCAGATTGCAGAGGAGAGAGTCTGCATGTGATCCTGATCCTGGGAATACGAGCTGGGATATTCATTGTAGCTGTTGTTCTCACTGTTGCTGCTGTTTGTGTCTGTGAGGAGCAAACAGTTAAAGGAAGCTGAAAGGCTGCTTTAAGCTTTGTCAGTGTAATCGAATCCCACATGCTGTTGGGTTAGGTTGTACTGAATCCAGTTAAGGGCACTGGTAAGGATCATCTGAGCTCAATAATTATTACAGCATGGATGGAGACCATTTCTCTCCACCAAGTCTATGGCAACCCTCTCTGTACAGCAATTCAGTCAGTCATATTTTTCCTCTCTCTCCTCATTGTTCTGAGAGTTTATTTCCCTCAAGTGTACATCCAAATTCCATTTGAAATCATTGAGCATCTCCCCTTCCACCCCACCTTGTAAGCAGTTAGTTCCAGATCATTATCACTCGCAGTGTATAACAGTCCTTCCTCACTGCTCTGTATATCCCACTCTGAATCGTCAATCCATTTCCCCTGGTCCTTGTATCATCAGCAAATGGGAACAGCTTTCCTATGTCTCCCTGATCTAAACCTGGTCCCATCTCATCCTCATCAGTCACCTTCACTCTAAGGGAAACAGCCCCAGCTTCTACAATTAAACCATGTCACTCAAATCCCTGCTTGCAGGAAACATTTGGGTCAATATCCTCTGCCCCCTCTTGAGAACACTCACCTCCTTTCCCCTTAAAGATCCACACATCCTTACCCCCTGCAGAGAATTCTCACATGCTTCCCCGTTGAAGAGTCTCGCATCTTTCCTGAAGTGCACTAACCAGAACTGGATACAATATTCTCTTTGTAAACTAAGCAGAGCCTTGTAAATGATCAACATAACTTCCTTGCCTTTGTCCTTGATGCTGATGAAGGGCTTATGGTATAAACTAGATTATTCTGGTGGCTCAGTGCCAGGGACCCGGCTTCAATTCCATCTTCAGGTGACTAACTGTGTGGAGTTTGTATGGGAAAGGTGAGAATGTGAGATGATCTTTGAGCCATCAGTCTTGAATCAATGTGGAGTTAGTGATATTTATCAAGAGATCACCTGAGTGCTTTATTCCATTTTGTTAATAAATGTAAAGTTTTAATTACAGACATACTTCTTGCAATCTTTCACTGTCTAAACAAGATGCAACATTCAGAAAGCATGTCAGGTCTGAGTGAAGTGTGGTGCTGGAAAAGCACAGCAGGTCAAGCAGCACCGGAGGAGTAGGAGAATCAATGTTTTGGGCATAAGCCCACATTCCTGAAGAAGGGCTTGTGCTCGAAATGTCGATTCTCCTGCTCCTCGGATGCTGCCTGACCTGCTGTGCTTTTCCAGCACCACACTCTTCACTCTGATCTCCAGTATCTGCAGCCCTCACTTTCTCCCTTGTCCTTGGCAGCTTAATCTATAAAGCTCTTCTTCTATACATCAGCACAAACAGCAATTTACCAGCAGAATGCCTTCAGCAAATGGAGTAGAATTAAACTTCAGTGCATGTGCTTCTTAGTATACATACAGAAACCTCAAATGAAAGATTCTCTTTTTCCACATCCCTTCTGCTCACCGATGCTGTTGTGTGACCCTGTCTTACCCAAGATTGAGTGTTGCCAACAATGTTTGAATAGTCCTGAACAGAAATATGACTTCACTCAGACTAGTAGAGCAGAGTGAAGAGTGTGGTGCTGGAAAAGCACAGCAGGTCAGGCAGCATCCAACGAGCAGGAGAATCCATGGTTCGGGCTTATGCCCTTCATCTGGAATGCGGGCTTATGCCCAAAACGTCGATTCTCCTCCTTGGATGCTGCCTGACCTGCTGTGCTTTTCCAGCACCACACTTCACTCAGACCTGAACATGCTTTCTGAATGCTGAATCTTGTTAAAGCAGTGAGAGGTCACAAGTATGTATGTAATGAACAACTTTACATTTATTAACAGAATGGAATAAAATACTCAGGTGACCTCTCGATAAATATCACTTTAACTCCACATTGATTCGAGATTGTTGGCTCGAAGGTTGTCTCCTATGTTCTCACCTTTCCCATATTGTTTGAATTCCTGGGCCAAATGTAGAATGGAAATTTCTAAAGTAAACATGTCACATTGTAGTTACAGCCTCCTGCCGGTGGCGGTGCTGTTACCTGCTTCTCAGATGCAGGAGGAAATGAATAAAATCTCTACAGCGTGGAATCAAGCCATTCAGTGCAACAAGTCCACATTGACTCCCCAAAGAGCATCCCACACAGACTCATTCTCTGACCCTATCTCTGTAACTCTGCACACCCATGGCCAGCCCGCACATATCTGGACACTATGGGGTGATTTCCTATGGCCAATCCATTCTAATCTGCAAATCTTTGACTGTGGGAGGAAACCATGAAGACAAGGGGAGAATGTGCAAACTCCACACAGTTAGTCATGCGAGGAGGGAATTAAGGCCGGGTCCCTGACACTGTTAAGCAGCAGTATTACACTGAGCCACCAAAATAATTTAGCTTACTGCATGAAATTGTTGGGACATTGGCTTCAAAGGAATTTCCGCACTGTGCCAAAGATGTTTTTAAGACTGAGCTTGTGCTCTTATTAGTAATGGCATCATTCACTCAATATCACCCTTTGCCAAAGTGACACATCCTCAATACTATCACGCCACTACGACAGCACTCTCTCAGGAGTAACCCTCTGATAAAGTCTCATACTCACTCTCTATGAGATTATATTATGGCTTTAAGAGGTATATTTTGTACTGTTTCTTTTTCAATGACAGAGGTGATGAGTTGTTTATTGAAATCTCAAAAAACAGCTTGAGGTCTGGGGTTGTTTTTAAAGTTGGAACAATAGAAGCAACCTGACTTGATGTGGTCAAGCTCCCACAGAACCAGGACTTTAGTTTTATCTTTCAGCAGTTATTGTTGGGTTCTCAGCAGGGTTTACAAGCTGCAGTTTTCTCTCCCAGCTTCACTCGCTCACAGAATGTTCTCCTGATGTTTGATTTCTTCCCCTGCTGGAGTTGCACGTGAGACAATCTGTTTTTCTGAACTTGCTTTTTGCCAAGGATGTGTTTATGGGGTGCTACTATATTGTTTAGTAGTAAAATGATCAATTCGTCTGTTCAGTTTTCCAATAAAGTTAAGTTATTTCAATTTCCTCTTCCTTTTGTTGTACTTTAACTATATATATATATATGAATAAATTATGTTTTGCTTCAAATCTGGTAGTTTGACTGACCGGAATACAATGCCTTGCAGCTATCTTTAAAAGAAGAAAAAGTGTAAGGGTTTAGATTATCTTCTGAATTTTTTGAGGGGGTTTGGTCTGGTCCATAGCAGACTGGGGACTCTTGTTGGGACCAACATCTCTAATTCCAGGTTGGGTTTAGGTTCAGCAGGGCTCACAACATCTGTGGAGAGAAATAAGTGTTAATGTTTTGGATCTGAACTGTTCACTCTGATTTCTCTTTCCACAGATGCTGCCAGACCTGCAGAGCTTTTCTAGAAATTTCTATTGTTGTCTCCGATTTACAGCATCTGTCGTCCTTTCAGTTTTTATTGGCTTTCAGGTTGTTAGACTCAAAATAGCAAGTGGAAAGTGTTAGCACGTTTTATTTTAGATATTGAATTTGGCTTATTAAACAGGATGTGCCTTGTTGTCATAGTGGCTCTTTCAGTCACTAGGAATTTCCTGGGGATGGAAAAAGCCACTTCAAGAGTTTTGCAAAGACTGAGCAAGGAAAAATGTTCAGAATCGGTAAACAAAGTGGAGTTGGGTTTGCCTGTTTCTAAGAGGAGATGTTTGTGGCAATCACGCAGCATTTACCCAATTGCTAGAAATGCCATCTGAATCTTTGGAAATGGCAAAAAAAATCAGTTGCAAATGAAGCAGCTTGAGTTAGAGGCAAAAGAAAAGGAACAAATTGCTCTGGCAGAACAAAAATAATGAGAAAATGAAATGAAACAGCTCAAATTATGATTAAAAGCAGCAGAAAAAGAGAGGAAATACCCAGAAGAAAAATGCCGGGGGGGAGAGAGGGGCAAGAGAGAGAGAAAGAGACAGAAGGAGCGAGAGAAGAATCTGAGAAAGAGGCAAGTTTTGAACTTCAGAGGTTGGAACTGAAAGCCCAAAGTCAAGTTAAAATGTAGGAGGTAGAGGTGAAAGTCGGAATAATGATGAGGGCGGTGACGGAGAGCAATCCCATCTGAGTTAAAGGCCTGGTGGGATCTGTTTAAATATGTTCAAGCATCACCAACGTTCAACAAAAAGAATGTAAAAGCCTTTTTCATTATAGTTGAGAAAATGGCTGAACAAATGAAATGGTCAGTGACCATGTGGGTATTGTTGATTCAAACAAAGTTGGTGTGTAGAGCCAGTGACATTGCTATCACAGGAGGTACCTGGTGAGGGTAATGAGGTGAAAAGTGCTGTCTGAAGTGCATACAAGCTAATACCAGAAGCCTACGTTTCAGGAGTCTAAGGAGGGACCCTGGTCAAACATACATTGAGTTTGAAAAGATGACGAAAACTAATTTTAATGGTTGGATAAGGACATACAAATTAGAGAGGAGAAATATTCATTGAGAACCTTGTGCATTTGAAGGACAGAATGCCTAGCCCAGCTTTACATATCCAATCCCTCACCTAGAGAATTGATATTTATCCAGCTGTGACAAGCAGTTTGCTGTTTGTTTAAAATCCCACAAAGGTGAACTGAGCCATCTGCTTTCACAATGTGTGACCAGTACTGCCCATTCTGCAAACTTTACTGGTCACTTTACGACCTCCTGATTCCTGCCTCTGCTTTTGCCCAGAAGGTAAATGACACTGGGCGGGTCTTGCAGAATTGGGGAATTGCCTTCCTGGTCAATATGCAGAATGGTCTTGGTGCCTTTCATAGTCCCTAGACTTTATGGAAGAATGTCTGGGTATTTAATTAGGACTTCACTCGGGAAGCCATTTTCTAATCGCAAAATGTTGAGCTAATCAAGGTGCATCTTTCTCAACCAGTTCCACCCCATTAAGCTTTGCTGCCATCAGGACCAGCTGCTTCTGTTAACAAGACTGAAATGGAAGTTTAACCCTTAATCTGTAATGGCTCCCTGGTGTAGGCTCTCTGTCTCACCGAGGTCTTACACAAACTTGAGGGTTGGAGTCCAGAATGTGCTTTGTTAAAGATTCTACGATCACCACCACATCCCCCACAGATATCAACTTCCATTAGAAGCAGATGACCATTTAATCAGATGTTTACTTTGATTGTTTCTGATTTGGATGTTGCTAAGCAATTTAACTGTTCCAACACAATTCCTCAAGTCCGCATACTGGCAGCAACTACAATGGCTCGCTGGCCCGGGTCCTGAAGAAAATTTGAACCTTTTGGCTGAGGCTTGGTTTTGTTTTGGGGGTTTTGCTGTGGGCTGACCTAGAGTCCCTCCATTCAGGATGTGTCCTGAGTGAGGCTGTGCAGTTGCCTTCACTCAAGTGGCATTCCCCAAGCTCAGTCGGACTAGTGAGAGTGTCCACTTCCATCGGAATACCCTGTAACTCATGTGCTCCACTGGCCATTTTCCAATGATAACTCCAGTTGTAATGCCTGTTTGAAGTCCCAATGGGCTTCAGCTAGTAGGCGCTTTTGCATGGTTATATCGTTAATCCCACGTACCAAGCAACCTCTCAGCATCACATTAAGGGTTAAACCCCCAAAGTTACATGCCTCTGCCTGTTCTCTTAACGTCGTCAAAAATTCTGACATGGATTTCCCTGGTAAAACTGATATTGTCTCAGAATTAGAGGAGGTTTGGGGTTGTTATATTCTTTAACTAAATCCATCAATTTGAAATGTTTTAGTATCTGGCACTTCAGGATACTTTAGGCTCCTAATAGCTAAAAAAGCTGTAGATCCGCAAACTGTCAGGAGAATTACTCGTTGCTTTCCATCTACACCAGTGTCAGTTGCTTGGAAAAAAATCAACACATTCTTTCCACACACTGGGCCCAGTCTTCGACAACAGGATTGAATGAGTCAACTTTTCCAAATAATGGCATGATCCCAGAAATGCTTACACCAACTCAAAGACAACCATTGTAAGTGAATTTCTTCAAGAATGTGCATAATTCTCATCACAGCTGAAATTACTCCACATAGAGACTCCACATCCTCTCACCAAGACTCCTTAATTTCTACATGGAGAGGTTTTGACACTGATCCACTTCCCTTGGAGCCAGCTGTGAGTGAACGGGACCTCTGGCACTCTGTTTCTATCTGTCAGCCAGGGCTCCCTGATTGGACCCAGGTTAACAGCCCCAATCAGAGCTCAGATTCAGGACCTTCACCTGGCTGACCCCATTACATACAGTGAGACTTTTTCATGGAAATTTCCCATGTAAACATGTCACACTGCAAAGATATGTTCCTGCCAGTAGTGAGACTCTGGTCATTGTTTTGGTTTTCTCAGACACTGGTAGTAACCAGCCTGTTGTTTTTACCAGGACCATTTGGAGTCAGAGTCCTTATGACCCTGACTGAGAGACATTCCCACTTTTACCAAGGCTATAGATGATAGATTCCCTACAGTGTGGAAACAGACCATTCAGCCCAACGTGTTCACATCAACCCTTCAAACAGCATCCCACTAGAACCATTCCTCTATCCTTTCCCTGTATTCCTGCATTTCCCATGGCTAACCCACCTAACCTACACATCCCTGGGCACTATGGGATAATTTAGCATGACCAATCCACCCGAACCCGCACATCCCTAGACACCATGGGACAATTTCCCATGGTTAATCCATCCTAACCTGCACATTTTTGGACTGTGGGAGAACACTGGAGCACCAAGAGGAAACCCACGCAGACACTGGGAGAATGTGCAAACTCCACATGGACAGTCGCCTGAGGTTGGAATCAAAATAGGGTCCCTGGCTCTGTGAGGCAACAGTGCTAACTGCTTAGCCACCGTGCTAACCGGAAAGTGTGGAGTCTCTTAGGTTAACCTCACTACTCATCCTCTCGCTCTCAGATGAGATAGCAACCCCATGATCCTCGGCGTCTATTACAATATCTTCATGATGTCGTAAAGAAGTGTCTGAGGGAATGTCGCTGCTGTGCTGTAAATCAAACGTGTTCCTTCTCAAAAAGATGCAGCACGTGCCATTTTGAGTTGCAAAACTCTCGGTGTTTTTGATATAGCAGCCCAAATTCTGCCTCAGTTATTTAACCCAAGGGAGAAATCCATGGGGTCCCTTACAGCTTACAGCAGGTGGTAATAGTGAGGGAGCTACAGGGGAACCTGGAAGCCAGTGTTAGCTCCTGGAAAGTACTGGACGATGAAGGGTACCCTGTTGGTTGCAGCTTGTGGCTGTCTCTTGAGGAGGTCATTACGGTTTCTCGTTGTGACACGTCAAAACTGGCGGTCGTTGAGTTGAGCATTGTACTCCGTTCTTATGAGGGTATCCTTGAGTACTTCCAGAAACCCATCATGTACTCAAGGAGACAGATGGTGCTGCAACCAACAGGGTATCCTTCGTTATCCAGTATTTCCCAGGAACCGAAAAAACTGTGCCATGTTCTTTGCAGCCTGCAACACATCAATGAGGATGAGCACCTCACCAAGACCTTCCCCACATCTCCATCGCTCGCCTTTAAACCACCACCAAACCTCAAACAAATCACTATTCGCAGCAAAATACCCAGCTTTCAGGACAACACCATACACCATGGTAGAAGCTGCAAGACGTGTCAGAGTGTCGATACAGATGCCACCATTACACGTGGGGACACCTCCCACCATGTACACGGCAGGTAGTCATGCGACTCAGCCAACGTTGTCTATCTCATATGCTGCGGGCAAGGATGACCTCAGGCGTGGTACATTGATGAGACCGAGCAGAGGCTACAGTAACGGATGAATGGACACCACACAACAGTCAACAGACAGGAGGGTTCCCTTCCACTTCAGCGGTCCAGAACATTCGACGTCAGATCTTCAGGTGACCGTCCTCCAAGGCGGACTTCAGGACAGGCAACAATGAAAAGTGGCCGAGCAGAGGCTAATAGCCAAGTTTGGTCCCCATGGGGATGGTCTCAACCAGGACCTTGGGCTCATGACACACTACAGGTGACCGCATTGCATTATACATACACACAGACACACACAGACACACAGACACACAGACACACATTTGTGGGGTGAATTTGTAGTTGCAGAATTACATTTTACTTTGCCCAAAAACTGCATGAATGCACGTAAGATTCTGTAAATCCATTTTTTAGATTAGAATCAGTCTGCCCATTGTGGCACAGAGTCTCACATAGGACAGCTCACACCTTAAATGCATTATCTGGGCTGACATGACACCAGTTGTGAAAGTCCATTGAGAATGTAACTTTTAAATGTTCTGTAATTTAAATATGAAAGAACTGAAACCAACATGTTCATTCTGAAAGACGAGAGACTTAACAAACAAATTCAGGTCTTTATCAATATATAATTTCAGTTACATCACACTCTAAACTTTTGCTGTTTAGTTATTGTCCACAACTACCTGATGAAGGAGCAGCGGTCTGAAAGCTAGAGCTTCCAAATAAACCTGTTGGATTATAACCTGGTGTTGTGTGATTTTTAACAAAACTCATTAGATTAGATTTTCATTTTTCCAAATTCAAATTTCACTATCTGCCACTTCAGGATTTGAACCAATGTGCCAGAAATATTAACCTGGGTCTCTGATACTTCATAGAATTGCCACAGTGTAAAACAGGCTATTCAGCCCATTGATTCCGCATAATCTGAAAAGCATCCCACCTAGGCCTATCCCATTTTTGCACTTCACATGGCCAACCCACCCTAATCTGCACATCCCTGGACACTATGGGACAATATCCCATGATCAAACCACCCTCACCTGCACACTTTTGGACTGTGGGAGGAAACTGGAGCACCCGGAGGAAACCTGTGCAGACACAGGGGGGACCATGCAAACTGCACACAGACAATGTTGGAATCAAAGCTGAGGGCCTGGCACTACCAGCAGTATATCTGTATCCAATAAGGCGATGCTTATGATCTCTCTCATAACACCAGAAACCTGGGGATTGGGGAATCCAACAGTTTTGACAGTTGCCAATTACACAAAGTTATTACAGTCATCGACACATCAGTGTCTGAGCTGGTCATGAAGTGATTTGGTTACTACAGAAGAGCATGGCCTCTAATGGAGGATCATGTTTCAAGTGGTCCCAGGAGAAGATGGAGTCTGAGCCCATTATACCTTCAGGCCACATGTTACGATGCAGCGATAATGTCCCAAGCATGTCACTACAAGGCATACCAATCATCTGGGAGAACAGGGAGGATAGTTCGATGATGCTTCCCTTGTGGAATAGTCTAGATCAGGGGGACTCAGTTTAGAAATCTAAAGATCACTAGTGATTCTTTATCTCTCTCTCTCTCTCTCTCTCTCTCTCTGAGGCTCCTGCCTCTGGGGAACACAATTCCTTTAAGAGCAATGGGACATCAGATGTGTTTAATGGTTTAAATATTGACGGCAGAGATCGAGAGATTCTTGACCAACAAAGGAAGGTCAGGTCAAAGGTTATGAGGAGGGAGGTGGGCATGTGGAAATCAGGTTACAAAGTAATCAACCGTTATCCTCATGAAGGAGAACCAGGCTGGAGGGGCTGAATGGCCAGCAGCAGCTGCTAGAACCATACAGACAGAGAAACCAGGAGTAGGACAGGCCATTCAGCCCTTCCAGCCTGTTCTGCCATTCAATCTGATCAAGGCTGATCATCCAACTCAGTTCCCTGTTTCCTCTTTCTGCCCCATACCCTTTAGCCTTAAGAACTATTTCGAACTCCCTTTGAAAAGATTCAATGTTTTCACATCAAATGTTTTCTGTGGTTGAGAATTCCACAGTCTGCCCACTCTCTGGCTGATGATGTTTCTCCTTATCTCAATCCTAAATGATTTACCCCTGAACTGGAGGGGCACAAATGTCCTGGGTGGGAGATTTGTTCCTGTGGTTCAGGAGGGTTTAAACTAGTTTGGCAAGGGGATGGGAACCAAAGCTACATATCTGCAAGGGGGATAGTTGTAGATGGGGCAGTGACAGGATGTAGTGAATCTATCATGAAGGTTTTTCATGTGATGAAACAAAGCAATTGGTTAAAGTGTGTCTGCTTTAACGCAAGGAGTGTCAGAAATAAAAGAGTGATGAACTTCGAGCATGGATCAGTACTTGGGGCTATGATGTTGTGGCCATAACAGAGACGTGGGTTTCACAGGGGCAGGAATGGTTGCCAGATGTTTCAGGGTTTAGAACTTTTAAAAAGAACAGGGAGGGTGGAAAAAGAGGAGGGGGGTGCAGCATTGCTACTCAGAGAGTGCATCACAGCGACAGAATGAAGGTTGCTGAGGAGGGTTTGTCTCCTGAGTCAGTATGGGGTGGAGGTTAGGAACAGCAAGGGAACAGCCACCTCTTTGGGGGTTTTCTACAGACCCCCTAATACCAGTCGAGAGATCGAGGAACTTATAGGCTGGCAGATTCTGGAAAAATGCAGATGTAGCAGGGTTGTTATTATGGGTTATTTCAACTTTCCCAATATCAACTGGAACCACTTAGTGCAGATGGTTTGGATGGAGCCGTTTTTGTCAGGTGTGTTCAGGAGGGTTTCCTTACTCAGTACGTAGACAGGCCGACGAGGGGAGAGGCCATTTTGAATTTGGTGCTCGGCAACGAGCCAGGACAGGTGTCAGATCTCGCGGTGGGAGGACACTTTTCCCATTGCCTTGGAGAGGGAAAGGAGCAGTTACCGAGAGAAGATATTTAATTGGGGAAAAGGAAATTTAGACACTATCAGGCAGGAGTTGGGTAGTACAGACTGGGAGCAATTGTTCCACAGAAAGGGCACAGCAGACATGTGGAGACTGTTTAAGGAGCAGTTGTTGCGAGTGATGCACAAATTTGTTCCTCTGAGACAGATAAGAAGGGGAAAGGTTAAAGAGCCTTGGATGACGAGAACAGAGGAGCTTCTCATCAAAAGGAATTTGGCAGCTTATGTAAGGTGGAGGAAGAAATGATCTAGCACAGCTTTAGAGGATTACAGGCTTCCTAGAAAGAGCTCAGAAATGGACTAAGGAGAGCCAGGAGGGGGCACGAAAAAGGCTTGGCAGGAAGGATTAGGGAGAACCCAAAGGCATTTTACTCATACGTGCGGAATAGGAGAATGATCAGGGAGAAGGTAGGGCCGATCAGGGATAGCATAGGGAACTTGTGAGTGGAGTGTGAGCAGATAGGGGAAGCTATGAGTATTTTGCTTCAGTTTTCTCTAAGGAAAGGTTCCTTGTTGTGAATGAGAACTTTGAGGAGCTGGGATACAGGCTTGAACAGATCAAGATTGTCAAAGTTTACGTGCTGGGAATTTTTGTAAACATGAAGATTGATAAGACCCCAGGGCCAGACCACATTTATCCTAGGTTGCTCCGGGAAGCGAGAAAGAAGGTTGCTAAGTCACTGGAGAAGATATTTGCTTCCTCTCTCTCTCCAAGCGAGTTGTACTGGAGGAGATTGCAGGGAGGCGAATGTTGTTCCTCTTTTCAAGAAGGGTAAGAGGAAAATCCCTGGCAATTACAGACCAGTCAGTCTTACGTCGATGGTCAGCAAGGTTTTGGAAATAATTCTGAGGGATAGGATTTATAACTATTTGGAAAAGCATAGCGTGATTAAAGGCAGTCAGCATGGCTTTGTGAGGGGTAGGTCATGCCTCACAAATCTTTTTGAGTTCTTTGAGCAGATGATGAGACAGGTCGACAAAGTTCGAGCAGTGGATGTGGTGTAATTGGACTTCAGCAAGGCATTTGATAAGGTTCCCCATGGAAGGCTCAAAGTCAGGATGCATGGGATTCAGGGAGATTTGCCTATCTGGATTCAGAATTGGTTGGCTGACAGAAGGCAGAGAGTGGCTTTATTCTGCCTGGAGGCCAGTGGTGAGTGGTGTCCCACAGGGCTCTGTCCTTGTTCTTTGTAATTTTTATAAATGACTTGAATGAGGAGGTTGAGGAGTGAGTTAGTAAATTTGCCGATGACACAAAGGTTGGAGATGCCGTTGATAATACTGAGGGCTATTGCAGGCTGCCGCGTGACAGAGACAGGATGCAGAGCTGGGTTGAGAAATGGCAGATGGAGTTCATCCTGGATAAATGTGAAGTGATGCATTTTGGAAGGTTGAACGTGAATGCTGAATATAGGATTAAAGACAGGATTCTTGGCAAGGTGGAGGAACAGAGGGATCTTGGTGTTCAAGTGCATAGATCCCTCAAAGCTGCCACCCAAGTGGATAGGGTTGCTAAGAAAGCATTTGGTGTTTTGGCTTTCATTAATGGGGGAATCGAGTTTAAGAGCCGCGAGCTTTTGCTGCAGCTCTCCAAGACTTTAGTGAAGCCACATTTGGAATATTGTTCTGGTCGCTTTATTACAGGAAAGATACAGAGGCTTTGGAGAGGGTACAAAGAAAGTTTATCAGGATGCTGCCTGGACTGGAGGGCTTGTCTTACAAAGAGAGGTTGACTCAACTCGGACTTTTCTCTCTGGAGAGAAGCAGGAAGAGAGGTGACCTGATTGAGATCTCCAAGGTAATGAGAGGCATGGATAGAGACAATAACCAGAGACTTTTCCCTCAGGTAGGACTGACTGGCACAAGGGGTCATAGTTTTAAGATATTAGGAGGAAGGTGTAGAGGAGACATCAGAGGTAGGTTCTTTACGTAGAGAGATGTGAATGCATGGAATATGTTGACAGTGGTGGTGGTGGAACCAGAGTCATTGGGGACATTTAAGCGCCTGCTGGACATGCACGTGGACAGCAGTGAATTGAGGGGTGCGTAGGTTAGGTTGTTTTATTTTACATTAGGAATAATCCTCCACACAACATCATGGGCCGAAAGGCCTGTTCTGTGCTGTACTTTTCTACGTTCTATGTAACCTTACATCAGATTCCCCGGTCATTGAGAACATCCTGGTTGTGTTTAGCCTCTCAAATCCTGCCAGAATTTTATCGGTTTCTGTGAGATCCCCCGTCATTCTTGTAAATTCCAGTGAATATAATCCTCACCAATCCAGTCTCTCTTCGTCCATCAGCCCTGCCATCCCGGATTCAGTCTGGGAAACTCTTTGCTGCTCTCCCTCCATCACCAGGACATCCTTCCTCAGATAAGGAGAATCCACCCCCAAACTGCACACACTCCAGGGGTGCTCTCACCAAGGCCCCTGTACAATTGTAGCAAGACATCCCAGAAACCTTTGCTATTGTTACACAGAGCAAATGCTTTGCAAGGAAAACCCAACCAAGTCAAAAAAAAATAGGAACTGCACATAATCCCATGCCTCAAAAATAGCAAAGCAGTGACAAACCACACACTGACGTAGATTACCATCATCTGCAGGTCAGCTTCATTCAACAGGATGTCACATCAACCCTCTGACATTGCGGCACTCCCTCGGCACTGACTCTCTGACAATGCCCGCACCCTCAGCACTGACCCTCCGACAGTGCCCACTCCCTCAGCACTGACCCTCGGACAATGCCCGCACCCTCAGCACTGACCCTCCAACAGTGCGGCACTCCCACATCACTGACCCTCTGACAATGCCCGCACCCTCAGCACAGACCATCCAACAGTGCGGCATTCCCTAGGCACTGACACTCCGACAGTGCCCACTCCCTCAGCATTGACCCTCCGACAGTGTGGCACTCCCTCAGCACTGACCCTCCGACAATGCCCGCTCCCTCAGCACTGACCCTCCAACAGCACGGCGCTCCCTCAGCACTGACCCTCTGACAGTGCGGCACTCCCTCAGCACTGACCCTCTGACAGTGCCCACTCCCTCAGCACTGACCCTCCGACAGTGCGGCACTCCCTCAGCACTGACCCTCTGACAGTGCCCACTCCCTCAGCACTGACCCTCTGACAGTACGGCACTCCCTCAGCACTGACCCTCTGACAGTGCCCACTCCCTCAGCACTGACCCTCTGACAGTGCGGCGCTCCCTCAGCACTGACCCTCCGACAATACGGCGCGCCCTCAGCACTGACCCTCCGACAGTGCGGCAGTCCCTCAGCACTGACCCTCCGACAGTGCGGCACTCCCTCAGCACTGAACCTCCGACAGTGCGGCACTCTCTCAGCATTGACCCTGCAACAGTGCGGCACTCCCTCAGCACTGACCATCCGACAGTGCGGCACTCCCTCAGCACTGACCCTCCGACAGTGCCCACTCCCTCAGCACTGAACCTCCGACAGTGCGGCACTCCCTCAGCACTGACCCTGCAACAGTGCGGCGCTCCCTCAGCACTGACCATCCGACAGTGCCCACTCCCTCAGGATTGACCCTCCGACAGCGCGGCGCTCCCTCAGCACTGACCCTGCAACAGTGCGGCGCTCCCTCACCACCGACCCTCCGACAGTGCCCACTCCCTCAGCACTGACCCTCCGACAGCGTGGCGCTCCCTCAGCACTGACCCTCCGACAGTGCGGCACTCCCTCAGCACTGACCCTCCGACAGTGCCCACTCCCTCAGCACTGACCCTCCGACAGTGCCCACACCCTCAGCACTGACCCTCCGACAGTGCCCGCTCCCTCAGCATTGACCCTCTGACAGCGCGGCGCTCCCTCAGCACTGACCCTCCGAAAGTGCGGCGCTCCCTCAGCACCGACCCTCCGACAGTGCCCACTCCCTCAGCACTGACCCTCCGACAGCGTGGCGCTCCCTCAGCACTGACCCTCCGACAGTGCCCACTCCCTCAGCACTGACCCTCCGACAGTGCGGCACTCCCTCAGCACTGACCCTCCGACAGTGCGGCACTCCCTCAGCACTGACCCTCCGACAGTGCCCACTCCCTCAGCACTGACCCTCCGACAGTACCCACACCCTCAGCACTGACCCTCTGATAATGCCCGCTCCCTCAGCACTGACCCTCCGACAGTGCCCACACCCTCAGCACTGACCCTCTGATAATGCCCGCTCCCTCAGCACTGACCCTCTGACAGTGCCCACACCCTCAGCACTGACCCTCTGATAATGCCCGCTCCCTCAGCACTGACCCTCCGACAGTGCGGCGCTCCCTCAGCACTGACCATCTGACAATGCTGGAGACCTGAGATCAGAAATCTATTGTGCATTAAGGTAACCCCTTTAACATGGTCAAACAACACAGCATCTTAATCTACTATAGTCTCACTCTGAGATCCACCAGGGGATATCAGGAAACAGATGATGAAAGGTTCAGTCAGAGAGGACATTGATGACATACTGTAGTGAAACGTTGGAGCAAGAGAAAGATACAGAAAGAGAGAAAGAAAGAGTAAGAGAAACCAACAGAGATAGAGATGACAGAACCAAAGAGAGAGAGAATGCAAATGTGTGAGTGAGAGGCAAAGAGAGAGTGATACAGATTGACAGAGAGAGAGAGAGAGAGAGAGAGAGCGAGAGAGCGAGGGAGAGAGAAAGAGAGAGAGAGAGTTGGAGAGTTTTAGGAACTCATCCCAGAGCTCAGGGCCCTGAGGAAGCCGAGGGAACATCGGAGAATAGTGGAGCCAAGGAATCAGGAGATACTCAAGAATCGAATTACAGAGATCTCAGAGGTTCATACCCACTGGAGGAGGTTACAGAGAAAGGGAGGGGGTGTCACGGCTGGAGGGGGTTACAGAGATAGGGAGGGGTTGTAGGGGCTGGAGGGGGTTACAGAGATAGGGCGGGGTGTAGGGGCTGGAGGGGGTTACAGAGATAGGGAGAGGGTGTAGGAGCTGGAGGGGGTTACAGAGATAGGGAGGGAGTGTACGGGCTGGAGGGGGTTATAGAGATAGGGAGGGGGGTGTAGGGGCTGGAGGGGATTACAGAGATAGGGAGGGGGTGTAGGGGCTGGAGGGGGGTTACAGAGATAGGGAGGGGGTGTAGGGGCTGGAGGGGGTTACAGAGATAGGGAGGGGGTGTAGGGGCTAGAGGGGGTTACAGAGATAGGGAGGGGGTGTACGGGCTGGAGGGGGCTTTCAGAGATAGGGAGGGGTGTAGGAGATGGAGAAAGTGACAGAGATAGGGGGGGATGTAGGGGTTCGAGGAGGTTACAGAGATACCGTGGGAGTGAAGGGGTGGAGGAAGTTACAGAGATTGGGAGGGGTGGAGGGGCTGGAGGAAGTTACAGAGATACCATGGGGGTGTAGGGCTGGAGAAGGTTACAGGGATAGGGAGGGAACTTAAGGTCAGGAGGAGGTTACAGAGATTGGAAGGAAGGTGGAGGGGGATGAGGAGGAGTGGGTGGAGAGCATCAAATTCCTCAGAGTGACGATAACCAACAATGTGTCCTGGACCACCCCATGTAGATGCGATGATGAAGAGGCACATCAATGTGTCTTCTTTGACAGGAGGTGAAGGAAATTCAGCATAAGGCCCCTCATCTACCTTTCCAGATGCATCAAGAAGAGCATTCTATCTGGATACATCACGTCTTGGAACAGCAACCGCTCTGCCCAGGCCTGTAAATAACTACAGAGGGTTGTGAACACAGCCTGGACCATCACACAAGCTGATCATCTGTCCATTGTCTCCATGTACACCTCTCCTTGCCTCAGAGAGACAGCCAACATCATCAGAGAGCCCTCCCCACCCTGGTTCTAATCTCTTCCAACCCTTCCATCAGGCAGGAGATACAAAACCTTCCACACAGATACCGACAGGTTCAAGTTCAGCTTCTTCCCTGATGTTAGACTTCTGAGTGGACCTCTCAAATTTCAAACCTAATGTTCATCTTGCTTTTTGTACAAATTCTGTGCAGCCATATTCCCCACTCTGTACAATCACACGATGGTCTTTGTATAGTGTGATGTTTATGTAGTGCGTGGAATACCTTTCACTGTACTGATGTGCATGAGACAATAATAAATCAAAACCTCAAAACGAGAGGATTTGTAAATTAATGTCGGGGTGCCTGCAATCTCCTCCCTTTGCCTCCCACAGCAGTCTGAGGTACGTGTGATCTGGGCCAAAGGAACTGATCCATTTTCGAATCAATTAAACCGTCGATACCTCCTCCATCTCAATGTTAATTCATTAAAATATATGAGAGTCTCCCTTCCTGATTCCGAGACTTCCCTTGTCCTTCTCTCCAGGGAATACAAAGTACTCATTTTGAACCTCAGCTGTGTCTTCTAGCTCCACACACACAGTTTGCCTGTTTGGTCCCTAATGGGGCCTGCTCATTCTCTGACCCCGAATATACTTATAAAACACCTTTGGGTTTTCCTTCATAGTACTCACCATTACTTTGACCTGTCCCCTGGTTGTTCTCCTAATTCCCATTTTCAGTAACCCCCTGTATTTTCTCCGCTGAGGTATCTAGTGTTTTGACCCCTCGGTGTCTATCACAAGGGTTTTTTCCCCCATATCCAATCCTGTGCATCCACTGACATTCAGGGTTCTCTCAGCCTATTGGTCCTGTCCTTCACCTTTTTGGGAACATGTCAGCCCTGCACTCTCCCTTCTCTCTGTCGGTTATCTCCCACCCTTATTGAGGTTTCTAGCACAGTGAGAATGAACAGGAAGTGCGATGCTGACCAGTCTGTCTATTCTAGGAGCTGCTGTATTGTCTTCGTGGGAAATTCTAACTAAACTAGTAAAAAACATAAGTTTCAGTAAATTGTAACTGAACTTGCAGTGTCAGAATAAACATTATTCCCCAGTATTTATTCCAGTTCATCCTCATGACTGAATCCTTATTCACTGAATTCCATTGGTCAACAAAACTTCAGCTTTATGATAATCACCACTGCTTTCCCATCTATCTGTCACCGCTCTCCACTCCCTCCCTCTGTAACCTCCTCTCGATCTGCAATGTACACTGTGGGATCTCTGTGTTACTCCACGACTGTTGTCAGGATGGGAGCCAGTGTATATCAGTGAGCACAGGGTGATGGGTGACCAGGACTAGGTATGGGTGTGTACACTGCCTCACTGCTGCACTGGTTCCCAAACAGACCTCGATAAGAACAACCTTTTACAAAGACTATTAACCATGAGCATGTCCGAGCTGACGATGTCATTACCTTGGAGAAGTAACAGCAGGATGTAAAATTTCTTGATCAGTGTCTGCTCCCAGATATTTCATCAGCCTCACCCTCTCAAGCTCTGAAAGACAAAGGAGTTAATGAGACCTCACCTCTTGTCAGCAGCTCTCGAGAGATCAGAACTGCTTTTAGACCATGTCCTTGTAGACTACTTTGATTCTCTGTGGGATGATAGGTGCTCCTCAGAGTCAGGAGGCTTCAAGAAGGTAAAACAATAAAATGTTTGAAATTTTATAGCAGCTTTCACCTCTTCGGGATGTCCCAAAGCTCCTGTCTCGGCATTACCCACGTTCCTTGATCGAGAAAGATATCCTGTATAACAGACTTGAGCCCTACAGTGAGATCTTCCTAACAACCGAAATTGTTCATTGGAATATATCTTCACAACATCCCAACATCAGCAAGACTTTAGTTCCCCTGAACCTGTCCAACTGCTCGCCTGGGGAGGGTGGAATTGCCACTTCCTGTAGTGTTCCCCTTGAGTATTTAATCAGAACTGTTTTCTGTCACAGTGAGTGAAAGCAGGAAGTTGGTTCAAAGTGAGAAAGCAGCAATTAGCCCCGGATTACAAACAAACTGTTAACCCTTTGTGTTTCCTGATATTGTCTCTCTGTAGACCTGGACAGCATTAAACATGGCGGGGCTGGGGGCGGGGTGGGGGGAGAGGTGGTGAATGGAGCTTCTCCTGTTCCTCTCTCACAGACCTGAGAGGCTGAATGGGCCTCCTCCTGTCCCTGTGCTAAAGGCTTCTGGGGCTGGATGGACCTTATACTGGTCCAATGTAACGAGCTAAAGGGGCTGAGTGGTCTTGTTTGTGTCTAATAGGAACCGAGAGCCTGAAGTGGAATTGTCCTGTTTGTGAGTAACAGGCCCAGAGCTCAATAATAAATAGCAATTTATTGAAGGCGTCGATCACTGGAATCTGTGTGTGTCACATCACATCATCAAAGATATTGGTTGTGGAAGTGAATTGCAATAGCCTCATTACTTACTAATGACCTTCCTGACTGCTTGCCTGGGGAGGTACTGCCAGGACCCTCTGCTTGGACTGAATGAACTCCTCCTTTATTGCTACCCCCTGCCTATTTAATGACATACAGTAAACCGCTTCCGGATAAATACCTAAACCCTCGCACTAGAGGGACTTTCTCAGTGGCAGTTGCAGTGGGAAGAGCGACAGCAAGGACCAGAGACCCGTCAGGAAAGTTGGAGTAAAGTTTATTAACTCACCTCGTGACTAGGCAGAGCACACACTGAGCAGGAGTGGACACAGGACTTATGGGTAAGTGAGGCCTTATGTTTGGGTGGTTGCTTTACCCACAACACTACCCGAGTTGTATCTCCCACCTGTCCTCTGCCTCGAACTGAAAGGTCCTGAGTGCCAGATTGATAAGGTGACTCGTTTTTTCCTCTTTTTAGTTTTTCAGTCGGATCGTTTGGAATTTGGAATGTTGGGAATGGTGGTTAGAGCAGTTGAAGGTTCCTCATGCAGAATGTGGGAGGGAAGGGTCACCACTAGTGTCTCTGCTGACTGCATCTGTGGGAAGTGCACCCAACTCCAGCTCCTCGAAAACTGCGGTAGGGAACTGGAGCTGGAGCTGGACAAACTTCGGATCATTTGGGAGGCAGAGGGGGTTATTGTAAGGAGTTATAGGGAGGTAGTCACACCTCAGGTAAAAGAAGAAGGTCGATGAGTTACCGCCAGGGGACTGAAAGAGAACTGGCAGGCAGTGCAGGAATCTCCTGTGGCCGATCACCTCAACAACAAGGAGACCATTTTTGGCACTGATAAGGGAAACAACTTACCAGGGGTAAGCAATGGGGCACAGGTCTCTGACTCAGATTCTGTCCCTGTTGCTCAGAAGGGAAGGCAGAAGAGGAGCAGAGCATTAGTCATTGGAGACTCCATAGTTGGGGGGATAGAGAGGAGATTCTTTGGGAATGAGACAGACTCATGGTTGGTGTGTTGCCTCCCAGGTACCAGGGTGCGAGATGTCTCTGATCGTGTTTTCAGGATCCTTGAGGGGGTGGGGGAGCAGCCCCAAGTCATGGTTTACATAGGCACTAATAACATAGGTGGGAAGAGAGATGTGGATTTAAGGCAGATATTCAGGGGGCTAGAATGGAAACTTAGAGCTAGGATAAACAAAGTTATTATCCTTAGTTTGTTACACGTGCCACGTGCTAGCGAGGTGAGGAATAGGGAGAGGGAGGAATTGAACATGTGACTACAGGGATGGTGCAGGAGAGAGGGTTTTGGATTCTTGGATAATTGGGTCTCTTTCTGGTGTAGGTGGGACCTCTGTAAACACGATGGTCTTCTCTTGAACCAGAGGCATACCGATATCCTTGGGGGGGAGGGGGAGAGGGGAAGGAGATTTGCTCATGCAGTTTGGGTGTCTTTAAACTAATTCCGCACTGGAATGGGAAACTAAATTACAATTTGAGGATAGAGGAGGTTGAGAATAAGGAGGTCTGAAATAAGGTTTCAGAGTCACAAGCAAAAACGTTGGTTTTAAGTGTGTCTATTTTCAATGTCAGAAGCATTGGAATAAGGTGGGTGAGCTTGCAGCATGGGTCGGAACCTGGGATTTCAATGTTGTGGCTATTTCGGAGACATGGATAGAGCAGGGACAGGAATGGTTGTTGCAGTTTCGGTAAGAACAGAGAAGATGGTAAAAGAGGTGGGGGTGTGGCATTGTGAGTCAAGGTCAGTGTTACGGTTGCAGAAAGGACTTTGAAGGACTCGTCAACTGAGGTAGTGTGCGCTGAGGTTAGGAACAGGAAAGGAGAGGTCACCCTGTTGGGAACTTTCTATAGGCCTCTGAAAAGTTCCAGAGATTTAGAGGATAGGATAGCAAAGATGATCCTTGATAGGAGTGAGAGTGACAGGGAGTTGTAATGAGAGACTTCACCTTCCCAAACATTGAATGGGAATACTATAGTTCAAGTACTTTAGATGGGTCAGTTTTTGTCCAATGTGCACAGGAGAGTATTCTGACACAGTATGTGGACAGGCAAGAGCTACAGCTGGGGAAATGCAATTACGATGCAGTTAGACAAGACTTAGGATGCATAGGATGGAGAAGGAAACTGCAGGGCATGGGCACAATCGAAATGTGGAGCTTATTCAAGGAACAGCTAATGTGTGCCCTTGATAAGTATGTGCCTGTCAGACAGGGAGGAAGTTCTCAAGCGCAGGAGCTATGGTTTACAAAGGAAGTTGAATCTCTTGTCAAGAGGAAGAAGAAGACTTATGTTAGGATGATATGTAAAGGCTCAGTTAGGGTGATTGAGAGTTCCAAGTTAGCAAGGAAAGACCTAAAGAAAGAGCTATGATCAGCAATGAGGGGATGTGAGAATTTGTTGGCGGATAAGATCAGGGAAAACCCTAACTCTTTCTATAGGTATAAAAGGGATTAAAGAATGACAAGAATAAGATTAGGGCCAATCAGGGACAGCAGTGGAAAGTTGTGATTGGAGTCAGAAGAGATAGAGGAAGTGAAAAATTAATATTTTTTGTCAGTATTCACACTGGAAAAAGACAATGTGGTCGAGGAGAATACTGAGAAACAGGCTACGTTTCACAAGGGGGAGGTGCTAGCAATTCTGTAAAATGTGAAAATAGATAAATCCCCTGGGCCAGATGGGATTCTCTGGGAAGTCAGGGAGGAGATTGCGGAGCCTTTGGCTTTGATCTTTATGTTGTCATTGTCTACAGTAATAGCACCAGAAGACTGAAGGACAGTGAATGTTGTTCCCTTGTTCAAGAAGGGGAGTAGAGACAACCCTGGTAATTACAGACCAGTGAGCCTTATTTCAATTGTGGGTAAAATGTTGGAAAAGATTACAAGAGATAAGATTTATAATCATCTCGATAGGTATAAGTTGATAATGGATAGTCAGCATGGTTCTGTGAAGGGTAGGTCGTGCCTCACCAACCTTATTGAGTTCTTTGAGAAGGATGGATGAGGCTAAAGCCTTTGATATGGTGTATATGAATTTCAGTCAGGTGTTTAATGAGGTTTCCCCCATGGTAGGCTACCGCACAAAATACAGAGGTACGGGATTGAGGGCGAATTAGTTGTTTGGATCAGAAATTGACTAGCTGAAAGAAGACAGAGAGTGGTAGTTGATGGGAAATGTTCATCCTGGAGTTCAGTTACTAGTGGGGTACTGCAAGGATCTGTTTTGTTCCACTCTTGTTTGTCATTTTGATAACCGACCTGGATGAAGGCATAGAAGGATGGGTTAGTAACTTTGTGGACGACACTAAGGTTGGTACAGTTGTGCATAGTGCCAGAATATTTTGGAGGTCACAGAGGGATATAGATAAGCTGCAGAACTGGGCTGAGAGGTGACAAATGCAGTTTAATGCAGGAAAGTGTGAGGTGATTCACTTTGCAAGGAGTAACAGGAATGCAGAGAACCAGACCAATGATAAGATCCTTTGTAGTGTGGTGAGCATAGAGATCTTAGCGTCCACATACACAGATCCCTCAAAGTTGCCTCTGAGGTTGATTGGGCTGTTAAAAGGCATAAGGTGTGTTAGCTTTTATTGGTAGAAGGATCGAGTTTTGGAACCATAAGGTCATGCTGCAGCTATACAAAACTCTGGTGCAGCCGCACTTGGAGGATTGTGTGCAGTTCAGGTCACCACATTATCGGAAGGATGTGGAAACGTTTGGAAAGGGTTCAGTGGAGATTTACTAGGAAGTTGACTGGTATGGAGGGAAGGTCTTATGGTGGAACTGGTCCTCCTGGGAGCAGATATGGCGGAGGCGGAGAAATTGGGAATACGGGATGGCATTTTTGCAAGAGATAGGGTGGGAAGAGGTGTAATCCAGGTAGCTATGGGAGTCGGTGGGTTTGTAAAAAATGTCAGTGTCAAGTCGGTCGTCACTAATGGAGATGGAGAGGTCCAGGAAGGGGAGCGAGGTGTCAGAGATGGTCCAGGTAAATTTAAGGTCAGGGTGGAATGTGTTGGTGAAGAAGGTCTTATGAGGAGAGGCTGAAGGACTTGAGGCTGTTTTTGTTGCAGACATATCAGATAATCAGAAGGTTAGATTGAGTGGACAGTGAAGCCTTTTTCCTCAGATGTTGATGGCTCGCAAGAAGGGGCATATCTTCAAATTGAGGGGTGATAGATATAGGACAGATGTCAAAGATAGTTTCTTTACTCAGAGAGTAGGTGGGGCATGGAACGGTAGTAGACCCGTCAACATTACGGGCATTTAAATGGTCATTGGATAGTCATCTGGGTGAGAATGGAATAGTGTAGGTTAGATGGGCTTCATCGAGGCACAACATCGAGGGCTGAAGGGTCTGTACTACACTCTAATGTTTTATAGAGGACACGTACGCAAAGTTGGCAAGGGGGACTGGCCTTCATGAAGCTGAACATGACCTATGCATACCTGCCATTGCAGTTCAATGAGGATTCCCAGCACTACACGACAATTAATACTCATAAGGGTTTGTACCAATATATGAGACTGCCATTTGCGGCATCATCAGCCTATGCCATTTTGCACTATAGGGTGGAGAACATTTTACAAGGTTTATCTCAGGTTACTAGTTATGAGTGGCGTGCCAATAACAGGTGTTCTGGACCAGACTAGACCCCTCAAAATACATTAGGAAGGTATACTCGACCCTAAGCTCTTATTTCAAAGGTAAATGTGATGTTCCAGATGCAATTTGATTGGTCAAAATATTCAACTTTCAGCAAAACACAGTTTATTCAAGCACTTTTTGTTAAATTGCAAACAAAAGAAAGAGGAACTTAACTACTTAACTACTCTTACGAATTACTTAACTACTCTACTGGAAAAAATGAACAGAATAACAGATTATTTTACTCTTAAACAGTGACTGTTCCAATATAGTAACATCTCATAAACACACCCTTGCCAAAAGGTATATTCAGAAAACAGAAATGTCTCACACACAACTCCAGCAGCCCTGAAGGTAAAAACAAATCCAGAGAAACTTCAGAGACCACGTGTAGCAGCTGAGAGAGATCTATTGCTTTCTAACCCTACTACCACAGTCTATTTTAGTCCATTTTTCTCCATCATCACCAAACGCCTCCTTCTTGCTTTATGAAAGTCACAACAATGCATTGGTGTTATGATGTTGAAGGCATGCACTGGACCATTAAGAGAGAGTGAATGCTATTCTGAACTGAGAGATTACAAGCACATCAATAGCAGTCTCAGAATGTACTGGAAAATTGGGAACATGTAACATTTAGTTGTGAAATGGATACCTGAGTAGGTTGCTGTTTTGATAATAATTCAGATTTCACCAACGGTGAAACTTGAAGGGGTTCAGGAAAGATTTACAAGGATGCTGCCAAGGTTGAGTGGTTTGAGCAACAGGGTGAGGCTGAATAGGCTGGGGCCGTTGCCCGTGGAGTGTCAGAGGCTGAGGGGTGACCTTATAGAGGTTTATAAAATCATGAGGGGCATGGATAGGGTAAATAGACAAGGTCTTTTCCCTGGCATGGGGGAGTCCAGAACAAGAGTGCACAGGTTTAGGGTGAGAGGGGAAAGATATAAAAGTGACCTTATGGGCAATGCTTTCATGCAGAAGGTGCTGCATGTATGGAATGAGCTGCTAGAGGCTGGGACAATTACAGCATTTAAGAGCCTTCTGGAAAGGTTTAGAGGGATATGGGAAAAGTGCTGGCCAATGTGGCTAGATCAGGTTAATGTAACTGTTCAGCATGGGCAAGTTGGATTGAAGTGTCTGTTTCTGTGTTGTACATCTCTATGACTGTAACCAGTTTAAATTATGGCCCTGGAAACTAAAACTTAATCGAGTTTGAATTTAATGTTTTGCCAACATCAAACCAATGAAATGATCTGACGTTGTGAATATAAAAATCTAAAATTTTTGAATATTGCGGATAGAGCAACTGCCATCAACACAGATCCAAGTAATTAAGAAACACTCTCTGCCAAAGAAACATATGAAACATACTCACAGTAAAAAGAAAGAAGACAACCTGGGGAGATCTTCATCTGGAAAAGACAGACACCGAAGATGACAGCCGCTGTGTGGTTGTGAAATTAAGTTGATGTATTCCAACAAGTGTTTTATTGGAACAGCATGTTGTTATCGAGTTGGAGGCAAGTAACGAGCAGGAAAGAGAAGGGGGGTCTTAGAATTATGAATAATTGTTGTTTAATGTTCACTTTTCAAGTTAAAAAACTAAATGGATTTTTTTTAACATAGTGCAATTTGGGAGTTCTCTGTCACTCATTACAGATTACAAGGCGAGGTGTGCTTTTCTGGGTTTTTGGTTGAACTGACAGAGGGGTTCACCATTGCTTCATAACAATTGACACCTCTTCATTCTGCCGGGTGGAAAACTTTCAAATTGAATAGCTGCAATTATAAGCTCCATCTAAACAGTCTCAACTTTTTCTCCTTAAATGTTTCTAAGAACCTTAAAAGGATGTGGTCAGTATGTACTAACATCTCACACACATTACTAACAATATAAGTGTTGAAATATTGTAACTCCAATACGAAGCTCAAGGTTTCCTTCTTCATTGTGGAACAGTTCTGTTGATGATTATTCAATTTTCTGGAAAAATACCCAATATCCATCTTCTCGTCATCTTCTTGCAAGAGTATAGCACCAATACCTTGAATGGCTTTGCTTGATGAGGTGTGGCTAGCACTGGGGCAGTGGTTAATACAGCTTTCAGGCTGGCAAATACCTTCTGATGGTTTGCTGTCTGCTGATAGGTCAGTCAGTGGAGGAAACACACTGCTAAACCTGGGGATGAAATTCCAATAAAAAACACTCAATCCCAGGAATTATAGCACTGCCCTCTTTGCTGCTGGGATGTAAGACTCCCAAATAACTTCTGTTTTCACATCCTGTGGGCCATCTGTCCGTGTCCACAGACATGGCCCAGGAATGCAAGTTGGCCTTTTACAAACTCACCCTGAGCCAGGTTTATCACCAAGCCCGCCTCTGAAACTCAATCAAACTATTGCGATAAATGCTGCAAATGTTCCTTCCATGTGTGCCTAAAAATCACCAGCTCGTCGATATCTCGCACACAATTGGGTAATCCAGAAATGACTTTATTAATTTGTCTTTGAAATGTGGCTGGTGGATTTTCAGACCAAATGGCATGACTTCAAACTGATATAGCTCATTCTGTGTTACAGAAACTGAAACTGTCTCCACTCATAAAGCTACCTGCCATGTAACTGAGTAGGTCCAACTTAGAAGACTATGTTCCGTGTCCCAACTTCTCAATACAGTCTTCAAAATGTGGAATAGGTTATGACTTTGCAATAAGCTACACATAATCGTTGGGTACCATCTGGTTTTGGCACCATTACTATGAGTGAGCTCCAGTTACTGATGTTGTCTTTCAACGTGCATTCAATTTTTATTTGAACATGTGCCAACTTCAGAGGACAAGTCAATAAGGATGTTGCTTAATTGGAACAGCATTTTCTGGATTGGAATCATGCATAATTTAATTAGTGCTTCCCAGCTATGTCTCTCCATGTGATTGGAATAACTCTTTAAGGCCACTTTGAATTTCCTCTGAAAGATAACTCAATAATTTATCCCAATTTTTGAGAACTTCTTCACGGTCTAATTTGAGGAATGCCCAATTCAGAACAATCTGATCTGAGTTCTGCAAACATTCACCTTATTCAATTTCCTTTCAATTTGATCAGGTCCAGTAATACTTGCCTGTAAACGTTCCCTTATCGTTGGAAATAACGTTACCACTTTATCTCCACTAGCAACATTGCAATTTTTTGATTTCTTGTATACTTCCTCTATCATTATATTCTGAGCTACTTTCAAATGTTGTCGAGCCAACTCACTTGCTCTCTACACTAAAATCTGACACACAGTCGAATTGTATGGTCTCAAAACTCTGACTCATCAATTTTCAATTAATTCATTTCGGTGGACTTCTCAACTTCAGCCCAAAACAAATTCAAATGAACTGAATTTGATAGATTCATTTGGTGCAAACAAATTGCAAAAAAGTACAAATGGAATTCCTTTATCCCAATTCTCTGGATAGTCTTCATGATAAGCCTTCAACATGGTCTTTAAAGTTTCATGCCACCATTCTAATGCTCCTTTTCATTCTGGATGGTATCGAGTGGTTTTGATTTGTTTTATTCCCAAGCTCCTTTATTGGTCAGAACACTGAATATGGGAGTTGGGAGGTCATGTTGTGGCTGTACAGGACATTGGTCAGGCCACTTTTGGAATATAGAATGGAAGAAGGATTTTGTGAAACTTGAAAGGGTTCAGAAAAGATTTTCAAGGATGTTGACAGGGCTGGGGGTTTGAGCTACAGGGAGAGGCCGAATAGACTGAGGTTGTTTTCCTTGGAGTGTCAGATGCTGAGGGGTGACATTATAGAGTTTTACAAAATCATGAAGGACATGGTTAGGTTAAATAGACAAGGTCTTTTCCCTGAAATGGGAGAGTCCAGAACTAGAGGGCATTGGCTTAGGGTGAGAGGGGAAAGATATAAAAGGAGCCTAAAGAGCAACTTTTTCATGCAGAGGGTGGTGCATGTATGGAACAAGCTGCTGGAGGAAGTCATGGAGGCTGGTAAAATTGTAGCTTTTAAAAGGCATTTGGTGGGGTATATGAACAGGAAGTGTTTAGAGGGATATGGGCCAAGTGCTGGCAAATATGACTAGATTAGGTTAGGATATCTGGTCAGAATGGACGATTTGGACTGAAGAATCTGTTTCTGTGCTGTACATCTCTATGATTCTATCCATAACATCCTTGAATGCTTTGGATGTAAATGTGACCCTGATTATATCTCAGTGGGTAGTACATATCTCGTAAAGAATTTGAGTAACTCTTCCACAATCCTTTAACTGTGATACTGCTTAATGGAATTACATCTGATAAATCGAGTAAACTCATTCATTATGGTGAATAAACACTGATGCCCATTCTATGTTTAAAGTTGGGGTCCTATGGAACCAATATAAAAGGTTCCTCAAACATGGGAATGGGCATCAAGGGTGCTGGTTTTATTACTGCTTGAGGTTTTCCTGGCACCCATGACATGCTTGGCAAAACTGATTACATCCTTATGCGGTCTAGGCCAACAAAAATGTTTCTGTATTTTGGCTTGTGATGTCCTAACTCCCATGTGACTTCCTCCTGGTAATTCATGTGCTACCCACAACACCTCCTTTCTTTCACCCACTGGTAATACAATCTGATGGACTTCTCTCCACTTCCCTTCTGCCTGAATATGCGATGGTCTCCATTTCCTCATCAAGAAGTCATTGTTATGGTACTAACATTCTGGGATACACACAGATTCTCCTTCTACATGTGTATTTTGATACAGCTGCTTTAGTTTTTCATCTTCCTGTTGTAATTCATTTACTTTCTCTGAACTAAAGATATCCACTTCATCTTCCACCTGTTCCTGTTTGTTCTCAACCATTGGATCAGACATAGGCTTTGATAATTGAACCTCAACTTCCTTGTCTTCATGTTTTGATTTCTCCTCCTGATTCCACCTGTTGTTTTGTGACTGTCTTACCATACAGTCAGGAAAAATCCCAGGATATCCTTCCCGGTATAACTCAGTTGCCTGATATTCCACCGGCTTTTCAACTGCTGTAGGCATCACTCTCACCTGTGATCCAGCTGTATCATGACCAAGGATAAATTGCATTCCTGGAACAGAGAATTTCTCGATTACTCCTACCACCACTTTGCCACTTTTTCCTGGACTTTCCAACCTCACTTCAAACCATGAAACACTGCATTTCTCATCATGAATTCCACGTATAATTACTTTTCCTGGCAATATGCCTTGTGAACACATATCTCCTCATCTCTCCCGATCAAAAATTGACTTCCTCCCATATCACCGAAAATGTTAATTTTTTTACCTGCTCCTGCTGCCATACATGAGTCAACCTTACCCTCACAAGTAAATTCTTTATAAAGAGATCTGGCATTCTCTTCTCAACCAACCTCTGACTGGATTGTGCGTTCTTTCACAGCTTTTTTTTTAGCTTCCACTGCACTTTCCTTTCCCACAATAACAATATTCACTGGTTTATCCTGTTTTCCCACACCTGTCTTCCCAAAGTGCTTCTCCTATACCAGCAGTATTGTGACTTGATGTGGCGCCTACTTTATTACAGTGAAAACACTGGAGCATTTTTACTCCTCTTTCCCCTATCATGGGGTTCCTTTTCACCCTCTGGTAAACTACCTTTACGATCTTCAATGAGATCTCCTTTCCCTTACCACTTGAGGATTTCTCTTTTTCCCCAATTACTATCCTTCACAGATTGAGATTGATGTCGGAAGTCAAATTTTGATTTATGAATCAATTCATAATGACCTGGCATTTCAGCTGTTAATCTAACAGTTTTAAATCTCTGCTTTTCCACGTCAGTTCTCAGGGCTTCAGGAAGTGATTCTTTGAACTCCTCCAAAATAATCATCCCTCTCAGAGCATCATATGTTTGATATATTTTCAATGCTTTTCTCCCTCTATCAAAATTACGGGGTTTGATCCTTTCGAACTCAATGTATGTTTGACCAGGATCCCTCTCCTGAAACGCTTATGTCAGCTTCTGGTCTTTGTTCATATGCATTGAAGGTGGCATTTTTCACCTCATTACCCTCACCAGGTACCTCCTGTGTTAGCAATGCAAATACTTCACTGGCTCCACATACCAACTTTGTTTAAATCAACAATACCCACATGGTCACTGGCCATTTCATATATTTCGCTATTTTCTCAAATGGAATGAAAAAGGCTTCTCGATCCATCTTGTTGAACGTTGGTGATGTTTGAACATATTTAAACAGATCCCACCAGGCCTTTAACTCAGATGGGATTGCTCTCCGTCACCGCCCTCATCATTCTTCCGACTTTCACCTCGACCTCCTACATTTTAACTTGACTTTGGGCTTTCAGTTCCAACCTCTGAAGTTCAAGTCTTACCTCTTTCTCCGATTCTTCTCTCTCTCCTTCAGTCTATCTTCTCTGTCTCTCTCCCACGCACTTTCTTCTACTAGGGATTTCCTCTCTATTTCTTTTTCCGCTGTTTTTAATCATAATTCAAGCTGTCTCATTTCATTCTCTCTTCATTTTTGTTCTGTCAGTACTATCTTTCCTTTTCTTTTGCCTCTAACCCACACTGCTTCATTTGCAATTACATTTTAGCTATTTCCAAAGATTCTGATGGCATTCCTGGCAATTGTAAATGCTGCGTGATTGCCACACATATCTCCCCTTTCCTCACAGACACAGCCAACCCCAACTCCAGCTGGTTTGCCAATTCCAAATGGTTTTCCTTGCTCACTTTTTGTAAAACTTTCAAAGCAACTTTCTCCACCCCTAAGAAACTCTTCGTGACTGAAAGAGCCATTATTAAAACAAGGTCCATCCTGTTTAAATTAATCAAATTGAACACCCCGAAAAAAGACATAAACACTTACCATTCGCTATCTTTGAGTACAATAATCCTGAACTCAAAGTGGAATTAGAGATTTTGATCCAAATAAGAGTCCCCAGTCTGCTATGGACCAGAGTAAACCCCCACAAAAAATCCAGAACACAGCCTAACCCTCACTTTTTCTTCTTGTAAAGGTACATGCAAGGCTTTGTGTTCCGGACACAGTTTGATCCGTCAAACGACCAGATTTGAAGCAAAACACACTTTATTCATACACTATAGTTAAAAGACAATAAATGGAAAAGGCAATGAGAATAACTTTATTGAAAACTAAACAGAATAAGAAATTATTTTGCTACTAAAGAGTAACTGTTGTAATATCGTAACATCCCATAAACACACCGTTAGCAAAAGGGAAGTTCAGAAAAACAGATTGTCTACATGCAATTCCAGCAGCAGGAAGAAAAAACATCAAGAGGGCATTCAGTGAGTGAATGGAGCTGGGAGAGACATCCTACAGCTTCCACACTCTGTTGAGACCTCAGCAATAACTGTTGAAAGTTAAAACTAAAATCCTCGTTCTGTGGGAGTTTGATCACACCCATTCAGGCTGCTTCAATTCTTCCATCTTTGAAAATACCTAAGCTGTTTTGTAGGTTTTCAATGGACAACAAACCTCTGCCTTAAAACCTTTCTTCAAAACAAAGACAGGACAAAATACATCTCTTAAAGCCATAACTTCATCACAAAGTGATAGGGAGGGAGTATGAGACTTTGTTAGAGGGTTATTCCTTTAAGACCACTATCCAATTGGAGTGTCAGGATTGAGGGTGTGTCCTTTGTCAGAGGGAGTGATGTCATTACTCATGGGAGCACACTGATGAGCTTGATCTTAAAACATTTTTAAGCTCAGTATAAAAATTCCTTTGAAACCCATGTCTCAGAAATTTCAGGGACAGGTCATTCTGCTATAATGTGTGCTTTGTTAATGTAAGTTCACTGCAACATAATTGATGAATTGGTGACACTGTTTCTAAAGCACAAACATTTAAAATGTGTGTTGGCTGTAACGCAATTACATCACCAACACATTAAGCACTGTTTCCAAAGTGCGATTTATCAAAATGCAGGGTTGCACAATAATGCAACTGTTGTGATACAGAAGAATTACCTGTTCTCCATGACATTATTTCCTCCTGCATCTGAGATGCAGATTACAACGCCACCACAGGCAGGAGGCTGTAACTACAATGTGACATGTTTACATTGGAAAGTTGGCCCAGAAATTCAAACAATGTGGGGAAGATGAGAACAGGTGAGGCAATCTTGAGTCAACAATTTTGAATCAAGATGAAGTTGAATTGATATTTATCTACAGATCACCTGATTATTTTATTCCACTTTGTTAATAAAGGTAAAGTTGTTCATTACTAACAAGCTTGTTGCAATTTCTCACTTTTTGCCCAAGTTGCAACATTCAGAAAGCATGTTCAGGTCTGAGTGGAGTCACACTTCTGTTCAGAGCTATTCGGCCATGTTGGCAGCACTCAATCTTGGGTAAGACAGGGTCACACAACAGCACTGGGGGAGCAGAAAGGATGAGGAAAAGGAGAAGCTTTTGTTTGGGGTTTTTTTTTTAGATTAGATTAGATTACTTACAGTGAGGAAACAGGCCCTTCGGCCCAACAATACCACACCGCCCCGCCGAAGCGCAACCCACCCATACCCCTACATCTACCCCTTACCTAACACTACGGGCAATTTAGCATGGCCAATTCACCTGACCTGCACATCTTTGGACTGTGGGAGGAAACCGGAGCACCCGGAGGAAACCCACGCAGACACAGGGAGAATGTGCAAACTCCACACAGAGAGTCGCCTGAGGTGGGAATTGAACCCGGGTCTCTGGCGCTGTGAGGCAGCAGTGCTAACCACTGTGCCACCGTGCCACCCACCGTGCCGCCCACAACCACTGTGCCACCGTGCCGCCCACCGTTTCTGTCCATGCACTAAGAAGCACACACACTGAAGTTTAATTGTACTCCATTTGCTGAAGAATTCTGCTGGTAAATTGCTGTTTGTCCTGACGTACAGAACAAGAGCTTTATAGATTGAGCTGCCAAGGACAAAGGCAAGGAAGTTACGCTGAGTTTATAAAGCTCTGCTTAGTTTACATCATTGTGTCCAGTTCTGGTCAGTGCACTTCAGGAAGGATGTGAGAGTCTGAGAGGACATGGAAGAGATTTCTCTGAACAGCTCCAATGAGCAGGGATTTCAGTGACAGGGTTCATTTGGGGAAGCTGGGGCTGTTCCTCTCAGAGCGACGGTGACTGGGGATGAATCTGACTGATGAGGATGAGATGGGGCCAGGTTTAGATCAGGGAGACAAAGGAAAGCTATTCCATTTGCTGATGATACAAGGACAAGGGGAGACATATTGAAGATTCAGGGTGGGATAGACAGAGCAGGGATTGTGAAGAAGGACTGCTAATACACTGTGAGTGATAATAATCTGGATCTCACTGTCTACAAGGTGGGATGGAAAGGAAGATGCTCACTGATTTCAAACAGAATTTGGATGAATATTTGTGGGAAATAAACTCTCAGAACAATGAGGAGTGAGTCGGGAAATGGCACTGACTGGATTACTGTACAGAGACAGCTGGCATAGCTCAATGGACCGAATGGCTACCTGAGATCTCTATTGATCTCAGACGATCCGTACCAGTGCCCTTAACTGGACTCAGTACAACCTAACCCAACATCCCATTGGATTCGGTTGCACTGATAAAGCTTGAAACAGCCTTTCAGCTTCCTTTAACTGTTTGCCCCTCACAGACACAAACACCAGCAACAGTCAGAACAACAGCTACAATGAATATCCCAGCTCGTATTCCCAGGATCAGGATCACATGCAGACTCTCTCCTCTGCTATCTAGAAAACACAGAGAAAGAATTAATCACTTCCTGTCCGTGTTCAATCTCTCTCAAGCTCCACTTCATTACAAATGTGGCAGTGATGCAGTGAGAATGTCACTGGGTGAGCAATTCAGAATCCAAAGCTAATGGTTCTGGGAACATTGGTTCACATTACATTGTTACAGATGGTGAAATTTAAATGTAATTAAAAATCTGTAATTAAAACGTTTGCCGAATTGAGATCGTGTAACTATTGCTGATTGTTGTAAAAAACCAGCTCGTTCACTTATGGCCTTCCCTTATGAGAATCTACTGAAACTTTACCCGGCCTACCCTACATGTGATTCCAGACCCACAGCAATTTGACTGTCTCTGAACTGCCTTCCAAACCAGAAAAACTGGGATGAAATATAAAATATGTCTTTCTGAGCAACTAATGGTTTCTCAGAGACACCAAAGTATCCAAGATCTTTTCACTGTGAACTTGCTGCAAGTGCCATTCTGACCTTCCACTTTAGTGGGGAGACGATTGTCTAGTGTTAATATCTCGACAGGAATCATCCAGAGAGCGCGGTGCTGTCTGGAGATTGCAGATTGGATCCATTATAGCTGATCGTGGAATGTGAATTCATTTAAAAATCTGGAATTCACAGTCCAATGATAACCATAAAATCATTGAAGATCGTCAGCAAAACCCATCTGGTTCACTGATGTCTGTCAGGGAAGGGCAGTGCTGACATTATCAGGTCTGACTTACAGGAATGAATCTAGTGAATGAATCAAATCAAAGTGTGGGATATTGGAGACAGCGCAGGTTTGTCCTGTTTAATTCCCTGTCAAATGTTTCTCTCGTTTTTGCACACAGGGTTGTGTTGTTGTGAATTGTTGGAGAGAAATCTGGAAACGCTGTTCACAGAGTGTGAAATCTATCTTGGTCTCGTGTAAATCAGCCATGATCTCAACAGACCACTGCACAAAATTTCAGATTCCATTAAATAAACAGCTCCAGACATTACCCAGAGACTGGAGGGAACTACGACAAGTGAGCGTGTGAGAACCCTCCCTATCTTTGTTACCTCAACCCATTCAACAACTGCCACAATCTCTAAACTCAACCAGCCCCTCACCCAACATCACCTCTGTGATATGCCACAGCCCATTCACTCGTCATTTCCTCTGTAACCTCCTCCTGCTGCTACACAACCTCCTTATCTCTGTAGCCTCCTCTAGCCCCTCCAACTCCCTCCCTATCTCTGTCACCTCTCCTTCCATACATCCCTCCCTATGTCTGTAACATGCTCCAAATGCTACACACTACCCTATATGTGTAAACCCCTTCACCCACTACACACCCTCCCTATCTCTGTAACCTCCTCCAGACCCTACAACCCCTTCTTATTTCTGTAACCTCCTCCAGACCCTACCCCCGCTTCTTATTTCTGTAACCTCCTCCAGACCCTACACCCCCTTCTTATTTCTGTAACCTCCTCTAGACCCTACACCCCCTTCTTATTTCTGTAACCTCCTCTAGCACATACACCCCCTTCTTATTCATGTAACCTCCTCCAGACCCTACACCCCCTTCTTATTCCTGTAACCTCCTCCAGTCCTTACACCCCCTCCCTATCTCTGTAACCTCCTCCAGAGCCTACACCCCCTCCCTATCTCTATAACCAACTGCAGCATCTACACCCCCTCCATATCTCTGTAAACCCCTCCCGCCCCTACACTCTCTACCTATATCTGTAATCCCCTCCAGCCCCTACACACCCCTCCCTATCTCTGTAAACCCCTCCAGCCCCTATGCCCGCTCCATATCTCTGTAACCCCCTCCCGCCCCTAAACCCTCTACCTATATCTGCAACCCCCTCCCACCCCTACACCCTCTACCTATATCTGTAATCCCCTCCAGCCCCTACACCCCCTCCCTATCTCTGTAACCCCCTCCCACTCCTACACGCCCTACCTATAACTGTAATCACCTCCAGTCCTAACACACCCTTCCCCCCATCTCTGTAGCCTCCTCCAGCCCCTAAACTCCCTCCCTATCTCTGTAATCCCCTCCAGTCCCTACATCCCCTCCCTATCTCTGGAACCCACTCCAGCCCCGACACCCCCTCGCTGTCTCTGTAACGTCCTCCCACTGCACATACCTCCCTGTTTTGTGTAACCTCCTCCAGTCCCTACAATTGTCACTATCTCTGTAAGGTCTGCCAGCCCTTACACCTCTATCTCTGTTACCTCCTCCAGCCCAATGCTTTGTCAGAGCAGCAGTCGGAGAGGAGCAGAAAGGTTGGAGTCTTCACTCTGTCCAGAGGCAAGTCTCCTGAGGTGACCTCACAATTTAACAATTAGCTCAGGGAAAGAGGATTGGTTGTCTAGGAACCACTTTTCGAGGCTCAGAGTAAAACCTGTCGGGAGACAGAATGTAAAGTCCTTATCCTTGTGCCTTGTCATTCTTTAGGAATAGAGAAAGCACAAGAAATCTGATTTGTTGAGTAATGGGTAAGGTTGGGTAGTTTCTTCCTAGTTTATTGTTTGTACTTGCTAAGGAGAACTCGGCACTGCGGAATGCTCCTCCTACTAGAATGTGTGAAATCAAAGACACTTCCAGTCTCCTTGGTGACCATGTATTCAAGAAGTATATTCAGCTGCAGCTCCTGATTTGGCACAAGGAGCAGATGCAGCTGCAGATGGAGTCATGATGGAGCATCCATGATGCTGAAGACATTGTGGATAGCACATATACTGAGCTGTTACACCATATGTAAGAGCTACACAGGCAGAAAGGTCTGGGGCAACCACCAGGAAGACTGTACTCAGGTCATGCACACGTCCCCTGTGCTATTCCCTCACAAACAGATACCGCGGGCTGGATACGGTTGTCGGGGGTGGCCTATCAGGGGAAAGTTTGCAGTGTCGCAACTGGCTCTGCAGCATAGTGCAGGAAGTAAAAGGCTGGCTGGTCTTCAGTGACAGAGGAACTCGTTTGTAAGAGGAACTGACAGGCAGTTCTGTGGTGCAGAAAATGGGGGGATACTAAATGAGTATTTTGCATCAGTATTTACTGTGGAAAAGGATATGGAAGACATAGACTGTCGGGAAACAGATGGTGACATCTTGTAAAATGTCCAGATTACAGAAAAGGAAGTGTTGGATGTCTTGAAATGCATAAAAGTGGATAAATCCACAGGACCTGATCAGGTGTACCCCAGAACTCTGTGGGAAGCTGGAGAAGTGATTGCTGGGCCTCTAGCTGAGATATTTGTATCATTGATAGTCACAGGTGAGGTGCTGGAAGACTGGAAGTTGGCTAACGTGGTGCTACTGTTTAAGAAGGGCGGTAAAGACAAGCCAGGGAACTATAAACTGGTGAGCTTGACGTCAGTGGTGGGCAAGTTGTTGGAGGGAATCCTGAGGGACAGGATGTACGTGTATTTGGAAAGGCAAGGACTGATTAGGGAGAGTCAGCATGGACTTGTGCGTGGGAAATCATGTCTCACAAACTTGATTGAGTTTTTTGAAGAAGTAACAAAGAAGATTGATGAGGACAGAACATAAATGTGATCTACATGGACTTCAGTAAGGCATTTGACAAGGTTCCCCATGGGAGACTGGTTAGCAAGTTTAGATCTCGTGGAATAAAGGGAAAACTAGCCATTTGGATACAGAACTGGCTCAAATGTAGAAGACATGGGGGTGGAGGGTTGTTTTTCAGACTGGAGGCCTGTGACCAGTGGAGTGCCACAAGGATCGGTGCTTTTTGTCCTCAACTTTTTGTCATTTACATAAATGATTTGGATGCGAGCATAAGAGGTACAGTTAGTCTGTTTGCAGACGACACCAAAATTGGAGGTGTGTTGGACAGCAAAGAGGGTTACCTCAGATTACAACAGGATCTGGACCAGATGGGCCAATGGGCTGAGAAGTGGCAGATGGAGTTTAATTCAGATAAATGTGAGGTGCTGCATTTTGGGAAAGCAAATCTTGGCAGGACTTTTACACTTAATGGTAAGGGCCGAGGGAGTGTTGCTGAACAAAGAGACCTTGGAGTGCAGGTTCATAACTCCTTGAAAGTGAAGTCGCAGGTAGATAGGATCGTGAAGAAAGCATTTGGTCTGCTTTCTTTTATTGGTCAGAGTATTGAGTACAGGAGTTGGCATGTCACGTTGCGGCTGTACAGGACATTGGTTAGGCCGCTGTTGGAATATTGGGTGCAATTCTGGTCTCCTTCCGATTGGAAAGATGTTGTGAAACTCAAAAGGGTTCAGAAAAGGTTTACAAGGATGTTGGCAGGATTGGAGACTTGAGCTCTAGGAAGAGGCTAAACAGGCTGGGGCTGTTTTCCCTGAAGTGTCAGAGGCTGAGGGGTGACCTTATATGACTCTATAACTCTCTATGTCCACAAATGGGACTCTCGAACGGGATATCATCGTCCTGGTCAGAGCTCCAGAGTAGCTGCCAGGCATTCTGAAGGGGGAGGGTGAATAACCAGCTGTCGTGGTACATGTTTATATATAAAAAAAATGAAATGTGGTTCTGTAATACGAATTGAGAGAGTTAGGGAATAGATTAAAAAGGAAGTCATAAAATATCTTTGGCTGAAAGGATCAAGGAAAATCCCAAGGCTTTTTATAAGTATATTCAGAGCAAGTGCAGCATCTCCTCATAAGCTGCCTCTGCACCGAGCTTTAGAAGGTCTGTAATGCTGAATTTTGATCTTACTTTTCATTTTTCTAATTCATACCTAAGATTTTGTGCCTAGATATCTTTGTTCCTAGGATCATGCCAGATATTGGAACTTTGTACACTTTTTGCTCTAGTGCCAGTGTATCATGACAGTTTTATGGCACAAAGTGAAATAACCAAATTAAACCAGCCATTGAACTACTGTATTTGCAACACAGTAACATTGTTGAAGGCCTCAATAAGCACCTCAGTGGTTCCTAACCAGACGTTTGAATAAGCAATCCCAGACTTTGCAAATAATGTAATTTCAGAAACCAGTTTGTACCTGAAACAAAACACTTCACTATTTATTAAATACACAATAAGTTCAGCAAAGAGAAAATGATCTCTCTGTAATCTGACTAATGTTTACGTTTCAAACCCGAAACATTTGGTTTCAGACCCCATTCACACAAAAGACAGACAGATAGACAAACAAACTAACATAAAAGAAATATCATAATTGGCCAGATTGCTAAACCATTTTCATGTTGCATTGTTTCACAGGTCGGAATGGGGCTGCTTTTTCAAAACACTGATTAGGGTCACCTTCTCAGTTCACCCAGGCAAAAGCAGCAATACTTCTAATGCAACTTCCTACTCTTTGGAATTCTAAATGCCTACGTGACAGATTTGGCACAGAGCTTTCAAATCTTCATGCTGCCTTTGTTAGAAGCCAAGCTCATCTACACAGCAAATACACAAAATTACTTCAGTTCTGGTTCTGCCCTGATAGTCTGATCGCCTCTTCCTGAGGTCTCAATAACCATTCAACAACTGCTGTCTGCTTCAACATAGGGCCTCTTCCAGACTTGCTGGAACCAATTCCCAGATACAGACCTTGTTAATAGCCACCTTCTGCTATCTGTTTAAACACAATACCCTTCACTTTGTCTGTTGGAATTCCTTTAACCAAGAATCTGCCTGCAATTAGCCTCCAGGCCTGCCCTCACAAACAAACAGATGCTTGTTGATCTGCGATATTCCTTTTACCACAAGCTGTCCCAAATTCCACAGTTCATTTTCAGTTCATACTTCCCAATTCACAACTCCAACCAAAACTGGTAAAACAATACAAACAAAAATAATGAGAGTTCTAACATTAGTTACTTCCTTTATTATCTGAGGCTGCATCCCATCAGGTCCAGGGGACTTGTTGGCCTTTTCTCCCACTAGTTTCCCTGGTTCATTTCCTCTTGTGAGAGTTACTGTATTTATTTCCTCCCCTTGGTTATTTTAGAATTTACTGGAATACAGTGGGACCACCTCTTATTTCATACTGTCCAGTGATGTGCAGGTTAGTGTGGATTGGCCATGCAAAATTGTCCTATAGTGTCTAGGGATGTGCAAGCTAGGTGAGTTAGCCAATGGAAATGTGGGGATATGAAGCTAGGCTGTATCTGGGATGCTCATCAGGGAGTCAATGTGGACCTGATGGGCTGAATGGACTCTTTACACCCTACAGACATTCTATGATTGATTGTATCTCTTCTCTGCCCCACATTCCAGGATTCAATTTGGTAAACCCTCAATGTGCTGACTTTAAGGTAAGGAAATCCTTCCTCAGCTGAAGTGACTCAAGCTGTAAACTGTCAATACCTCCCAACTGTCATTTGAGGTGACTGACAAATGGCCATAAAATGAAGCACATCTTAAGACTTCCATCATTTTGCTGACATTGGGTCATATCCACGGGGCCCATGCTGTCCTGGGAGTAGAGCAATGTTAACACTGAGGGCTGTGCTGAACACTTAGTGTGAGGGCAGGGAGTCAGACATCAATATCAGGGCTGCTTACTTACTCCCAAACGTTATCCTGCGACCGTCCGATCTGTTGGCACCGACTGTGTTCCCCGCCTCACAGGAGTACACACCCTCCTGTTTGTGAGTGATTCTGTACAAGGTCAGGTCTCTCTCAGATGATTCCAGAGGCTCAGTCTCCTCTCCCTGTCTCAGTTCCCACTTGTACCAGCTGGTTGGGGGGTTGCTGTCGCTGGTGCAGCTCAGAGTGATGTTGTCACCTTCGTGTATCGTACTGTCCGATGGAGAGACTGACACCTGCATGTTCCGAGGGGCATCTGACAGAAAGGAACAAAACTCTCAGTGAGATATAGCATTACTTGAGCATCCCTCACTAAGGGAGACATTGCAAGGGGTGACATAACAGGAATATCGGTCAGAGATCCTACAGGGCAGATAACTTGACAATTCTTCAATTAAAGGGCTCAGCTTTTAAGGAAGAGAAAGGGTGAGAGGTAAAACAGATTAGGGACAGATTGCCAAAGTTCAGGGCTGCGAATGGGAGGGTGAATCGGGAAATACTCAAGAGGCTGAAACTGGAAGGGGTTACAAGGATAAGAGGGGGTGTAGGGAATGGGGATCATTACGGAGACAGAGAGGGATGTAGGGACTGGTGGAGGTCCAGAGTAGGGAGGAGTGTAAGGACCAGTGGAGGTTACAGAGACAGAGAGGGGTGTCGAGGCTGGAGAATGATACAAGGATAGGGAGAGATTTTGGGACCAGAGGGATGGAGAGAAATATGGAGGGGGTAGGTACTAGAGAATGTTATGGATATAGGGAGGAGTGTCGGGACAGGAGGGGGTTACAGAGATAGGGAGCGGGTGTAGGGGCTGGAGGGGGTTACAGAGATAGGGAGGGGGTGTAGGGGCTGTAGGGGGTTACAGAGAGAGGAAGGGGGTGATGGAGGATGTTGAAAGCCAAGAATGGGAATTTTATAATCGATGTGTTGCTGGACTGGGGAACGATGCAGGAGAGGGAGTGAGAGGAGGGTGATTGGGGAAAGGGACTCACTGTGAGTTCAGAGACCGGGGGACAGTGAAGTTTTGGATAAATAGCTCTCATGCAGTGAGTAGTGACAGAGACCGGGGAGTTTACATTGGGAAAAGGTCAACCTAGGAATGTCACTCACAGAGCACCTCGATCCTGAAGCTCTTTGAAGTTTGTTCTCCAATAACGTTTTCCGCTTTGCAGTAATAATCTCCAGATTCCGTTGGGGTGATGGAGCGTATGGTCAGGATGTTCCCTGTCCCCTTGTTAACGGCTGTGTTCACATTGTCCTTATACCAGGTGTAGCGAGCTCCTGGATTACTCCTGGAGTTACAGGTCAGGGTAACCCGGTCTCCCTCCTTCACCTCTCCCTGTGGCTCACTGCGAACAATGGTAACATCTCCAGGACCATCTACAAGAGGAATTACAGCTCGATTCAGGTCAGGGAGAGGAATAAGGCTGTGGAGCATTTTGGAACATTATTCCAAATCCCCTCATAAATGCTGCCTCTGAGCACTGACATTAGTTCAGACAGAGAACACTAGCATTCCTCAGAAATCACATCATGGAATATGCCATTCAGCCCGTCTGCTCAGTTCCAGAATTTCTCATTCTCGACTGCATCTTCATCTCTAATGCCTGATGATCTATCCATACTATGAGGACCAAGGAACTGGGCAATAATGTGCAGATGGTTTGGATGGAGCTGTTTTTATCAGGTGTGTCCAGGAGAGTTTCCTTACTCAGTACGTAGACAGACCGACGAGGGGAGAGGCCATTTTGGATTTGGTGCTCGGCAATGAGCCAGGACACGTGTCAGATCTCGCGGTGGGAGGACACTTTGGTGACAGTGACCACAACTGCCTCACATTTACCATTGCCTTGGAGAGGGAAATGAGCAGTTACCAAGGGAAGATATTTAATTAGGGAAAAGGAAATTATGACACAATAAGACAGAATTTGGAAAGTACAGACTGGGAGCAATTATTCCACAGAAAGGGGGAAGATTAAGAAACCTTGGATGACGAGAACAGAGGAGCTTCTCGTCAAAAGGAAGAAGGCAGCTTCTGTAAGATGGAGGAAGCAAGGATCCAGCACAGCTTTAGAGGATTACAGGCTTGCTAGAAAGGAGCTCAGAAATGGACTAAGAAGAGCCAGGAGGGGGCACGAGAAAGGCTTGGCAGGAAGGATTAGGGAGAATTCAAAGGCATTTTACTCATACGTGAGGAATAGGAGAATGATCAGGGAGAAGGTAGGGCTGATCAGGGATAGTGGAGGAAACTTGTGTGTGCAGTCTGAGCAGATAGGGGAAACTCTGAACGAGTCTTTTTTGCTTCAGTTTTCACAAAGGAAAGGGATCTTGTTGTGAATAAGAATTTTGAGGAGCTGGGATACAGGCTTCACCAGTTCAAGATTGATGAAGTTGGTGTGCTGAAAATGTTGGCAAACATGAAGATTGATAAGTCCCCAGGGACACCCCAGATTTATCCTCAGCTGCTCCAGGAAGCGAGAAAGGAGGTTGCTAAACCGCTAGCGAACATCTTTGCTTCCTCACTCTCCATGGGAGTTGTACCGGAGGGTTGGAAGGAGGTGAATGTTGTTCCTCTTTTCAAGAAGGGTAATAGGGACATCCCTGGCAATTACAGACCAGTCACTCTTACATTTGTGGTCACCAAGGTTTGGGAAAGAATTCTGAGGGATAGGATTTGTGACTATTTGGAAAAGCATAGCGTGATTAAAGGCAGTCAGCATGGCTTTGTGAGGGACAGGTCATGCCTCACAAATCTTATTGAGGAGGTGACAAGACAGGTTAATGAAGGTTGAGTAGTGGATCTGGTGTACATGGACTTCAGCAAGGCATTTGATAAGATTCCCCTTCGTAGCTTCATTCAAGTAGACAGGATAGTGAAAAAGGCGTTTGATGTGCTTTCCTTTATTGGTCAGTGCATTGAGTGTCAGAGGTGGAAGGTCATGTTGCAGCTGTACAGGATATTGGTGAGGCCACTTGCGGAATACAGTGTTGAATTCTGGTCTCCCTGCTATAGGAAAGATTTTCTGAAACTTGAAAGGGTTCAGGAAAGATTTACATGGATGTTGCTGAGTTGGCGGGTCTGAGTTAGAGGGAGAGGCTGAATCAGCTGGGGCTGTTTTCCCGGGAGCGTCAGAGGCTGAGGGAGGTTTATAATATCATGAGGGGCATGGAAAAGGTGAATGGCTAAAGTCTTTTTCCCTAGGGCAGGGTAATCCAAAACTAGAGGGCATAGGTTTAAGGTGAGAGGGAAAAGATATAAAATGGACCTAAGGGTGGAGGCTGGTACAGTTACAACATTTCAAAGGCATCTGGATGAGTATATGAAGAAGAAGGATTTAGAGGGATATGGGCCAACTACTGCAAATGGAACTAGATTAATTTAGGATATCTGGGTCGGCATGGAATAATTGAACCAAAGGGTCTGTTTCCTGCTGTACATCTCTGTGGCTCGATGACACTTGCATTCCCATGTATTTTTGTCTGCTTAGCTTCAGGACATTCACTTTTCCTAACCAAGTCACAAGTAGATTTTGTAAATAATTGTGGTCCCAGCACTGATCCCTGTGATCCTCTCCTTGTTACAGGCTGCCATTCTGAAAATGTCCCTCTTATCCCAACTCCCTGTCTTCTCTTCGTTAGGGAGACCTCTATCCGTGCTCATAAACTACCTCCGTCACCATGGGCTCTGGTCTTATTAAACAGCCTCATGTGTGGAACCTTGGCAAATACTTTCTGCAAACTCAATATATTACATTCACTCCAAGCCCCTTTATCAATCCTGCTTGTAAACTCCTCAAAGAATTCTAGTAAATTTCTGAGTCATGACTTCCCCTTCATGAAGCCATACTGTCTCTGCCTAATCACACTGTGTATTTCTAAACAGCCTACTATTACATCCTTTTGAATCCTCTCTAACATTTTCCCAGAAACAAATGTTAAGCTAACACACCAGTGGGAACCTATTTTTTCTCTCCTCTTTTTTCAACAAAGGTGTTGCATTAGCAGTTTCCCAATCCACTGGGACTTTTCCTGAATCGATGGATTGCTGGGACATTACCATAAGTACCTCTCTGTAACTAATTCCTTGAATATCCTGGGATATATCCCATCAGGATCAGAGGACCTATCAGCTTTTAGTCCCATTAGTATATTTCCTGGTCATTGTAGTGATTTTGCCCATTGGTTATGTCAGAGCTCACTGGAACGCAGTGGGATAGCCTCTCATTCCTGGCAACCCCAGAGAAGATCAGCCTGATGGACTGTATCACTCCTCAGCCCCACGTTCCAGGAATCAAGCAGGAGAACTGCCAACTGTGTAGGGTGAGGAAATCCTTCCTCAGTTAAGGAGACCACAGCAGTAAACCGTGAAAACCTCCCAGTCATCAACTTGAGGGAATTAGCGAATGAGCAATTCCTGAGGCCCTCTTTCATTCTGCCGACATTGGGTAAGGTTTTTCATACATTTGTGGGATATAGGTTTCACTGGCTGGGCCTGGCATTTATTCCTTGTCTCTACTTGCCCCTTGAGAAGGTGGGGGTGACCTGCTGCAGTCCATGTGCTCTGGGATAGACCCACTATGTCACTTTGGGAGGGTTTTCCAGAATTCTGACCCAGGAAGGAACGGCCAATATATTTCCAAGTCGGGATGGTGAGGGGCTCGGGGGGAATCTTTCAGGGGGGTGGTGTTCCCATGTATCTGCTGCCCCTTGTCCTTCTAGGTGGAAGTGGCCGTGGGTTTGGAAGGTGCGGCCTGAGGATCTTTGGTGAGTTTCTGCAGTGCATCTTGTAGCTGGTACACACTGCTGTTACTGAGGGTCGGTGGGGGAGGGAGGGGATGGTACACACTGCTGTAACTGAGGGTCGGTGGGGGGGAGGGAGGGGATGGTACACACTGCTGTTACTGAGGGTCGGTGGGGGGAGGGAGGGGATGGTACACAATGCTGTTACTGAGGGTCGGTGGGGAGAGGGAGGGGATGGTACACACTGCTGTTACTGAGCATCGGTGGGGGGAGGGAGGGGATGGTACACACTGCTGTTACTGAGGGTCGGTGGGGGGGGGGGAGGGAGGGGATGGTACACACTGCAGTTACTGAGGGTCGGTGGGGGGAGGAAGGGGATGGTACACACTGCTGTTACTGAGGGTCGGTGGGAGGGAGGGAGGGGAAGGTACACACTGCTGTTACTGAGGGTCGGTGGGGGGAGGGAGGGGATGGTACAAACTGCTGTTACTGAGGGTCGGTGGGGGGGAGGGAGGGGATGGTACACACTGCTGTTACTGAGGGTCGGTGGGGGGAGGGAGGGGATGGTACACACTGCTGTTACTGAGGGTCGGTGGGGGGGAGGGAGGGGATGGTACAAACTGCTGTTACTGAGCGTCGGTGGGGGAGGGAGGGGATGGTACACACTGCTGTAACTGAGGGTCGGTGGGGGGGAGGGAGGGGAAGGTACACACTGCTGTTACTGAGCGTCGGTGGGGGAGGGAGGGGATGGTACACACTGCTGTAACTGAGGGTCGGTGGGGGGGAGGGAGGGGATGGTACACACTGCTGTTACTGAGGGTCGGTGGGGGGAGGGAGGGGATGGTACACAATGCTGTTACTGAGGGTCGGTGGGGAGAGGGAGGGGATGGTACACACTGCTGTTACTGAGCATCGGTGGGGGGAGGGAGGGGATGGTACACACTGCTGTTACTGAGCATCGGTGGGGGGAGGGAGTGGATGGTACACACTGCTGTTACTGAGGGTCGGTGGGGAGAGGGAGGGGATGGTACACACTGCTGTTACTGAGCGTCGGTGGGGAGAGGGAGGGGATGGTACACACTGCTGTTACTGAGGGTCGGTGGGGGATGGAGGGGAATGAACACACTGCAGTTACTGAGGGTCGGTGGGGGAGGGAGGGGATGGTACACACTGCTGTTACTGAGTGTCGGTGGGGGTAGGGAGGGGATGGTACACACTGCTGTTACTGAGGGTCGGTGGGGGGGGGGGAGGGAGGGGATGGTACACACTGCAGTTACTGAGGGTCGGTGGGGGGAGGAAGGGGATGGTACACACTGCTGTTACTGAGGGTCGGTGGGAGGGAGGGAGGGGAAGGTACACACTGCTGTTACTGAGGGTCGGTGGGGGGAGGGAGGGGATGGTACAAACTGCTGTTACTGAGGGTCGGTGGGGGGGAGGGAGGGGATGGTACACACTGCTGTTACTGAGGGTCGGTGGGGGGAGGGAGGGGATGGTACACACTGCTGTTACTGAGGGTCGGTGGGGGGGAGGGAGGGGATGGTACAAACTGCTGTTACTGAGCGTCGGTGGGGGAGGGAGGGGATGGTACACACTGCTGTAATTGAGGGTCGGTGGGGGGGAGGGAGGGGAAGGTACACACTGCTGTTACTGAGCGTCGGTGGGGGAGGGAGGGGATGGTACACACTGCTGTAACTGAGGGTCGGTGGGGGGGAGGGAGGGGATGGTACACACTGCTGTTACTGAGGGTCGGTGGGGGGAGGGAGGGGATGGTACACAATGCTGTTACTGAGGGTCGGTGGGGAGAGGGAGGGGATGGTACACACTGCTGTTACTGAGCATCGGTGGGGGGAGGGAGGGGATGGTACACACTGCTGTTACTGAGCATCGGTGGGGGGAGGGAGTGGATGGTACACACTGCTGTTACTGAGGGTCGGTGGGGAGAGGGAGGGGATGGTACACACTGCTGTTACTGAGCGTCGGTGGGGAGAGGGAGGGGATGGTACACACTGCTGTTACTGAGGGTCGGTGGGGGATGGAGGGGAATGAACACACTGCAGTTACTGAGGGTCGGTGGGGGAGGGAGGGGATGGTACACACTGCTGTTACTGAGTGTCGGTGGGGGTAGGGAGGGGATGGTACACACTGCTGTTACTGAGCGTCGGTGAGGGAGGGAGGGGATGGTACACACTGCTGTTACTGAGCGTCAGTGCGGGGAGGGAGGGGATGGTATACACTGCTGTTACTGAGCGTCGGTGAGGGAGGGAGGGGATGGTACACACTGATATTACTGAGCGTCGGTGAGGGAGGGAGGGGATGGTACACACTGCTGTTACTGAGCGTCGGTGGGGAGAGGGAGGGGATGGTACACACTGCTGTTACTGAGCGTCGGTGGGGAGAGGGAGGGGATGATACATACTGCTGTTACTGAGTGTCGGTGGGGGAGGGAGGGGATAGTACACACTGCTGTTACTGAGCGTTGGTGGAGGGGGGCGGAGATGGTCCACACTGCTGTTACTGAGCGTCAGTGGGGGGAGGGAGGGGATGGTACACACTGCTGTTACTGAGTGTCGATGGGGGAGGGAGGGAGGGGATGCTTGTGGGTGTGGGGCTAATCCAATGGGGGCTGCTTTGTCCCTGGGTGGTGTCGAGCTTCTCGAGTGTTGTTGGAGCTGCCCCCATCCAGGGGCAAGTGGGAGTATTCCCTCGCCCTCCTGCCTTGGGCCTTGTCGATGGTGGGACAGGCTTTGGGGGGAATCAGGAGGGGAGTTACTCGCTGCAGGATTCGTAGCCTCTGACCTGGTCTTGTAGCCACTGTGTTTATGTGGTGGGTCCAGTTGGGGTTCCCCCAGAATATTGACACTGGAGGGATTCTGTGAGGGACCATACTGTCCTGGGAGTAAAGCAATGTTAACACTGAGGGCTGAGCTGAACACTCAGGGTGAGGGCAGGGGGTCAGAGGTCAATATCAGGGCTGCTTACTTACTCACAACCTCTATCCTGCGACCCTCCGACCTGTTGGCACCGACTGTGTTCCCCGCCTCACAGGAGTACACACCCTCCTGTTTGTGAGTGATTCTGTACAAGGTCAGGTCTCTCTCAGATGATTCCAGAGACTCAGTCTCCTCTCTCTGTCTCCGTTCCCACTTGTACCAGCTGGTTGGGGGGTTGCTGTCGCTGGTGCAGCTCAGAGTGATGTTGTCACCTTCGTGTATCGCACTGTCCGATGGAGAGACTGACACCATCACATTCCGAGGGGCATCTGACAGAATGGGACAAGACCCTCAGTGAGAGACAGCATAACTTGAGCATCACTCACTCAGGGAGACATTGCAAGGGGTGACGAAGCAGGAAAATCGGTCACAGATCCCACAGGGCAGATAAATGGACAGTTCTTCAGTCAATGGGGTCAGTTTATAAGGAAGAGAAAGAAAAAAGGAGGGAAACAGTTTAGGGACAGAATGCCAAACGTCAGAGCCAGAAAGGGAAGAGCGATGGGAAACGGGAAATATTCCAGAGGCGGAAACTGGAGGAGGTTACTGAGAAAGGAAGGGGGTGTAGGTGCCAGAGGGGGTTACAGAGACAGGGAGGGGGTGTAGGGGCTGGAGGGGGTTACAGAGATAGGGAGGGGGTGTAGGGGCTGGAGGGGGTTACAGAGACAGGGAGGGGGTGTAGGGGCTGGAGGGGTTATAGAGATAGGGAGGGGCTGTAGGGGCTGGAGGGGGTTACGGAGATAGTGGGGGGTGTAGGGGCAGAAGGGGGTTAAAGAGATGAGCGGGGTTAGGGGCTGGAGGGGGTTACAGAGATAGGGAGGGGGTGCAGTGGCTGGGAGGGGTTACAGAGATAGGGAGGTGGGCGAGGGGCTGGCGGGGGTTACAAAGATAGGGAGGCATGTAGGGGCTGGAGGCGGTGTAGGGGCTGGAGGGGGTTACAGAAATAGGGAGGGAAGCAGGGATGGAAGGAGGTTGCAGAGATAGAGAAGGGTGTGGCGCCGGGAGGCGGTTACAGAGATAGGGAGCGGGTGTAGGGGCTGGAGGGGGTGACAGAGATAGGGAGGGGGTGTAGGGGCTGGAGGGGGTGACAGAGATAGGGAGGGGGTGTAGGGGCTGGAGGGGGTTACAGAGATAGGGAGGGGGTGTAGGGGCTGGAGGGGGTTACAGAGATAGGGAGGGGGTGTAGGGGCTGGAGGGGTTTACAGAGATAGGGAGCGGGTGTCGGGGCTGGAGGGGGTAACAGAGATAGGGATGGGGTCTAGTGGCTGGAGGGGATTACAGAGATAGGGAGGGGGTGTAGGGGCTGGAGGGGATTACAGAGATAGGGAGGGGGTGTAGGGGCTGGAGGGGATTACAGAGATAGGGAGGGGGTGTAGGGGCTGGAGCGGGTGACAGAGATAGAGAGGGGGTGATGGAGGGTGTTGAAAGCCAAGAATGGGAATGTTACAATCGAGGTGTTGCTGGACTGGGGAATGATGCAGGAGAGGGAGTGAGAGGAGGGTGACTGGGGAAAGGGACTCACTGTGAGTTCAGAGACTGGGGGGGCAGTGAAGTTTTGGATAAATAGCTCTCATGCAGTGAGTAGTGACAGAGACCGGGGAGTTTACATTGGGAAAAGGTCAACCTGGGAATCTCACTCACACAGCACCTCGATCCTGAAGCTCTTTGAGGTTTGACTTCCAATAACGTTTTCCGCTTTGCAGTAATAATCTCCAGATTCCGTTGGGGTGATGGAGCGTATGGTCAGGATGTTCCCTGTCCCCTTGTTAACTGCTGTGTTCACATTGTCCTTATACCAGGTGTAGCGAGCTCCTGGATTACTCCTGGAGTTACAGGTCAGGGTAACCCGGTCTCCCTCCTTCACCTCTCCCTGTGGCTCACTGCGAACAATGGTAACATCTCCAGGACCATCTACAAGAGGAATTACAGCTCGATTCAGGTCAGGGAGAGGGATAAAGCTGTGGAACATTCACCCAAATCTCCGAATAAATGCTGCCCCTGAGCACTGACATCATTTCACAGAAAGACCACCAGAATTCCTCATATCCTGAAATAGGCCATTCATCCCCTCTTCTCCATGCTAGAATTTCTCATTCCCAAGTGCACCTTCCTCTGTAATGCCTGACTATCCAACTGTAGTGTGGAGACCCGGGATCTAAACACAGTGCTCCGAGTGTGGTCTGGGGGCTATTTTCTGGTTATCCCACACCCTCTTTACTTACACTGTACATTAATGTGTTTGGGTGTAGAATCCCGGGAGCTGACAGAATTCCGCGCTCTACAGATGTAGCTACAAGATGCATCAATCCTGGTGGGTTGAATCCTAATCGTGTCGGTATTTTCTCGCAGATTGTTCCGTTGTCTGTTGCACATTTTCCTCCAGCTGTAGGTATGAACCGGGGGGTTGGCTTCACCTCGACACGTTAACGTGATCTCGGTCCCCTCCTTCACTGTATCCTCAGAAATAATCTCCACGTTTCTCGGTCCATCTGTTGGGAGAGAGAGAGAGAGAGAGAGACGTGATTCCAAGATTTCAGAATCCCTCACATATCCAGGTCCACAGAAGACAGGGGTCTCCGAGGGGTGGGGTGGGGGAACACCAGAAAGATCCCTGATCGGAAATGAAACCAGGAAAAGTGACAAAGAGGCAAAAACGCAATATCTGAATTTGCGTAGCGCCTGCTGAAGAAGATGTTGCATTGAAAAGGGTGAAACAGTAATGTGACTGCAAGTTGCTTCAACAACATCAGGAGAATAGGTCGGTGTCATGAATGTCTGGGAGGAAAGAAAGAGATGGAGAGGTGAAGCGAGGGAATATCTGAGCTCAGGGTCGTAGGCAGCCAATAGCAGAGCCGGTGATGGGATTCAGGCGCTACTCTGGAGGCCAGGACTCGAGGAGGTTACAGAGACAAGGAGGGGGTATAGGGACTGAGGGGAGGGGTTGTAGGGGCTGGAGGGGGTTACAGAGAGAGGGAGGGGATGTACGGCTTGGAGGGAGTTAGAGAGATAGGGAGGGGGTGTAGGAGCTGGAGGAGGGTACAGAGATAGGGAGGGACATGAAGTTTTAGCTCAGTATAATGTGGGAGTTTGTTGGTGAGTGGGACTCTCAGACTGATGACACTCACACTGAATATCCAGTCGGATGGGATCAGATTTCTTTTCACCCACGGTGTTCCTCACTGTACAGGTGATCTCACAGTCAACATCTTCAACAGAAGCGTAGAATGAACATTGAGACCTCCATTGTCTCCCAGAACAGAGAGACATCGAACCGTGTGGACACTCCTTCCACCAGCGATAGGAAACTGCTGCTGGATGGCCATCAGACTGACAGCTGAGGGATGTCCACACTCCAGCTCGAACTGAAGGCGGGAATGTGATTCGGACACTGGTCGGAGCATCTGGAAATAAACACCCAACACCATTAGGACTGACCCTCTGACAGTGCCCTCTCCCTCAGCACTGACCCTCCGACAGTGCCCACTCCCTCAGCACAGACCCTCTGACAGTGCCCACTCCCTCAACACTGACCCTCTGACAGTGCCCACTACCTCAGCACTGACCCTCTGACAGTGCCCACTCCCTCAGCACTGACCCTCCGACAGTGCCCACTCCCTCAGCACTGACCTTCCAACAGAGCGGCATTCCCTCAGCACTGACCCTCCGACAGTGCGGTACTCCCTCAGCACTGACCCTCCGACAGTGCGGCACTCCCTCAGCACTGACCCTCCGACAGTGCGGCTCTCCCTCAGCACTGACCCTCCATCAGTGCGGCATTACATCAGCACTGACCCTCCAACAGTGCGGCACTCCCTCAGCACTGACCCTCCGACAGTGCGACACTCCCTCAGCACTGACCCTTTGACAGTGCGGCACTCCCTCAGCACTGACCCTCCGAGAGTGCGGCACTCCCTCAGCACTGACCCTCCAAGAGTGCAGCATTACATTAGCACTGACCCTTCGACAGTGCGGCACTCCCTCAGCACTGACCCTCCGACAGTGCGGCACTCCCTCAGCACTGACCCTCCGACAGTGCAGCACTCCCTCAGCACTGACCCTCCGACAGTGCGGCACTCCCTCAGCACTGACCCTCTGACAGTGCCCACTCCCTCAGCACTGACCCTCCGACAGTGCCCACTCCCTCAGCACTGACCCTCCGACAGTGCGGCACTCTATCTGCATGTGCCCTTGAATGATTAATGTACAGAAGCTGTTTGACCAGGTTTGGAAATACCAGGTGAATGAATTCAGGAGCTGTGTTTCTGGGGATACTCACACTGCACCTTGATGTTGATGGTGTGTGATCTCCCTGTCCCAACGTTGTTTCTAGCCTCACACTGATAATTCCCACTGTCGTCCTTGCTGATGCTTTCAAACAGCAGTATCTGCCCGCTGACTGGCTTGTTCTGAGTGAGTCTGTACCAGCTGTACCCTGAGACTGCAGGGTCACTGTTCTGACTGGTACAGCTAATATTCACAGTGTCACGCTCGTTCACAGACGTTAAATCTCTCCATGCGTCACCATTCACACTGTGTGCAATCTGAAAATCTCTCGGTTTATCTGAAACAGAGGTTTGTTACCAATCTGGTTAATGTTGACATGGTGGGAAATGTTTTACTGATGGTGTTGTCACTGAAGTTTCCATTCGGCCCCTCTGCTCCATGCTAGGGTTTCTGTTCCAGATCAGCTTCCTCAGCACCTCATCTTCATCTCCCTCTCTCCCTCGTGTGTTTAACCAGCTTCCCCTGCACCAATGCATGGAAAGGATTCACTTCCACAGGGAGTTGTCGGAGTGAGTCCCACATGCCCTGCCCTCCAACTCCCTGTCGGAGTGAGTCTCACATTCCCAGCCCTCCAACTCCCTGTGGGAGTGAGTCTTGCATTCCCAGCCCTCCAACTCCCTGTCGGAGTGAGTCTCACATTCCCAGCCCTCCAACTCTCTGTGGGAGTGAGTCTCACATTCCCAGCCCTCCAACTCCCTGTTGGAGTGAGTCTCACATTCCCAGCCCTCCAACTCCCTGTCGGAGTGAGTCTCACATTCCCAGCCCTCCAACTCCCTGTCGGAGTGAGTCTCACATTCCCTGGCCTCCAACTCCCTGTGGGAGTGAGTCTTACATTCCCAGCCCTCCAACTCCCTGTGGGAGTGAGTCTCACATTCCCAGCCCTCCAACTCCCTGTGGGAGTGAGTCTCACATTCCCTGGCCTCTAACTCCCTGTGGGAGTGAGTCCCACATTCGCCTCTCCCCCAACTCTCTGGGTGAAGATGTTTCTCCTGAATTCCCAATGGGAGTTATTCAGGACTTTGTCTTACCGACGGCCTCTCCTTCCGGTCACTCCCTCCCACTGTACCACCTCCCCTCACCAACACACACAGAAGTGGAAATATCTTCCATCTGACTCCCCGAGAGAAATCCTTTTAAGAATTGTAAACACATCGATCAGGTCACTCCCTCAGACCCCTCTTCTCGAGAGAAACCTGCCTCAGTCTGTTCACAATCTCCCAATGGTTATAACCTCCAGATTGGGTATCGTAGTTGGAATAATGAGATAGGAAATACAGACCGAGTTTTGAGTGTGGTCTATCCAAAGGATACAGACACTGGACCTGTGCACAGTGCTCCAACTGAGGATCTATCTGAGGGATACAGAGACTGGAACTGTGTACAGTGCTCCAACTGAGGGTCTATCTGAGGGATACGGAGACTGGAACTGTGTACGGTGCCCCGGGTGTGGGTCTAACTGAGGGATAGGGAGACTGGAACTGTGTACGGTGCTCCGAGTGTGGGTCTAACTGAGGGATAGGGAGACTGGAACTGTGTACGGTGCTCCGAGTGTGGGTCTAACTGAGGGATATAGAGTTCTGCGGAGCTGTGCACTGTGCTGTGAGTGTGGGTCTAACTCAGGGATATACAGTCTGGGGAGCTGTGCACAGTGCTGTGAGTGTGGGTGTAACTGAGGGATATACAGTCTGGGGAGCTATGCACAGTGCTGTGAGTGTGGTCTAACTGAGGGATATACAGTCTGGGGAGCTGTGCACAGTACTATGAGTGTGTGTGTAAGTGAGGGATATACAGTCTGGGGAGCTATGCACAGTACTGTGTGTGTGGGTGTAACTGAGGGATGTACAGTCTGGGGAGCTGTGCACAGTGCTCCCAGTTCTCCACTTGTGCTCACCTCTCATTGTGTTGCCTTCGGCCTTCCCTCCATCTCCCTCTGATTATCCCCATCCTGCCGCGAGTATTTCCTCACTGGGTACCTGAACGAGACTCAGTTCCCCCAATAACCCTCCACACAGAGGTCTGTGGCACTTACACTGCCCTCTCAATTCAATACCCTCCGACCTGCCGCTCCCAATCCTGTTCCTCACTTCACAGAAATATTCCCCAAACTGTGAGTAGCTGATGTCTCTGATTTCCATGGTTTGACGCCGAGCGCTGGGGAGCCAAGCTCCGTCCTGATACCAGGAATACCCGGTGATGGCTGGTTGACTGTAGAGGACATCACACTGTAAGGTAACAGAGTCCCCTTCCTGCAGTCTGTCTTTGTGTCCCTCGGTCAGTGAGATACTGACATTGCGAGGTTTATCTGAAAGTGAACAAACAGACAGAGTGAGCCATTCTCGAGAAGGTCACACCTCAGACACCTAGGGAGGGGTCAGGGAGAGAGGATCCGAAACATTCAGTCAGTGTTTAGCTGTAAGGAGGAGAGACAGTGGGAGGGAGGGACAGAGTGGGGGAGGGAGAGAGATGGAGAGAGAGAGAGAGAAAGAGAGAGAGAAAGTGAGGGAGAAATGGAGAGAGAGAAACCATGAGAAAGTATGAGAGAGAGAGAGAGAGAAACAGAGAGTGAGTGAGAGAGAGAGAGAGAGAAGGTGGAAAGATTTCCGGAAGGAATTCCAAAGCTCTGATCTCCCAGCCATGTGAGGCACAGCGCCAATGGTGGAACGCTGGGAATTGGGGGATACTCGAGTGTGTGGGATTGGAGAAGGTCCCAGAGATAGGGAGCGTAGGTAGGGGCTGGAGGGGGTTACAGAGATAGGGAGGAGGTGCAGGGTCTGGAGGGGGTTACAGAGATAGGGAGGGTGTGTAGGGGGCTGGAGGGGGTAACAGAGATAGGGATGGGGTCTAGTGGCTGGAGGGGATTACAGAGATAGGGAGGGGGTGTAGGGGCTGGAGGGGGTTACATAGATAGGGAGGGGGCGTAGGGGCTGGAGGGGGTTATAGAGATAGGGAGGGGGTGTAGGGGCTGGAGGACATTACAGAGATAGCAAGAGGGTGTAGGGGCTGGAGGAGGTTACAGAGAAAGGGAGGGGGTGTAGGGGCTGGAGGGGATTACAGAGATAGGGAGGGCGTGTAGGGGCTGGAGGGGGTTTCAGAGATAGGGAGGCGATGTAGGGGCTGGAGGGGGTTACAGAGATAGGGAGGGGATGTAGGGGTTACAGAGATAGGGAGGGGGTGTAGTGGTTGGAGGGGGGTTACAGAGATAGGGAGGGGGCATAGGGGCTGGAGGGGATTACAGAGATAGGGAGGGGGTGTAGAGACTGGAAGAGGTGGCAGAGAGAGAGAAGGTGTGCAGGGGCTGGAGGAGGTAACAGAGATCGGGAGGGGCTGTAGGGGTCAAAGTAGGTTACAGAGATAGTGAGGGGTGTATGGGCTGGAGGAGGCTACAGAGATAGGTAGGAATTATTTGAAATCCCATGCAGACTAATCCTATGCTCCCCCTTGCTTCCTGTTATGAAGATGTGGATGTACTGCGCTTGTAAGAGAGTTAAACACTCACAGAACCACCTGACAGCACCAAATGTTCTCAATGACCTAACAATATAACACTTGGTCGAAAGCTAGGTTTGCTGGGTTGCTGAGAATTGACAAAACAAATTCGAGTGAGGCCAATCAGTTTAAATTATACCCTGAAAAATACCAAATTCCAATCAAGTTTGAATTTAGTTTTTTGACAATTTTAAAGGTCAATGACATAATCCGATGGTTTGGGGGTAAAAGACTGAGGAAAATCGAACAGTTGGGAGGAGAGCTGCCAAGCCAGTAGCATGTAGAGATTGCCTGAAAAATCGCTCTCTTAAAGGTACCTTTATCGATGAATGACCTGTGAAGCAGAATCCCCTAGAAGGAGGAATGAAGACAGGAATACAGAGAAGAACACAACGCTGTCTTTTGAGATAAGAAGTTTTGTTTTGTAAATTTTAATCGGGGTTTAATTAGACTAGTATTGCAGAAGGGAAAGTAAAAGATAGGTTATAGGAAGGAGATGAAAACAGTTGCTGGTTAGTTATTCTCTCGTATACCTTAAGAAATAAAGTTGTTAATTTTTCTTTCAAATAGTTCTTGACCTCTCGAATTTTCACAGATTACTGCAGGGGATAAATCTTTTTTGTGTTGCAGGTTTAAATTAAGCAGGAGGGGTTACCCATGTCATAATACTCCTCAATCCTCTTAATATTCCACCCAGTCTAATCCCACTCTCCCCTCACTCCTCACATCCTTTAATATCCCACCCAGTCTAATCCCACTCTCCCCCTCACTTCCCACAACCTATAATATCCCACCCAGTCTAATCACACTCTCCCCCTCACTCCCCGCTCCCCTTAATAGCCCACCCAGTCTAATCCGACTCTCCCCTCACACCCTTAATATCCGACGCAGTCTAATCCCACTCAATCCCTCATTCCCCACACCCTTTAATATCCCAACCAGTCTAATCTCACTCTCCCCTCACTCCCCACTCCCTTTAATATCCCACCCAGTCTAATGCCACTCTCCCCTCACTTCCCACACCCCTTAATATCCCACCCAGTCTAATCCGACTCTCCCCTCACACCCTTAATATCCCACCCAGTCTAATCCCACTCTCCCCCTCACTCCCCACACCCTTTAATATCCCAACCAGTCGAAACTCACTCTCCCCCCTCACTCCCCACTCCCTTTAATATCCCACCAAGTCTAATCCCACTCTCCCCCTCACTCCCCACTCCCTTTAATATCCCACCCAGTCTAATGCCACTCTCCCCTCACTTCCCACACCCCTTAATATCCCACCCAGTCTAATCCGACTCTCCCCTCACACCCTTAATATCCCACCCAGTCTAATCCCACTCTCCCCCTCACTCCCCACACCCTTTAATATCCCAACCAGTCGAAACTCACTCTCCCCCCTCACTCCCCACTCCCTTTAATATCCCACCAAGTCTAATCCCACTCTCCCCCTCACTCCCCACTCCCTTTAATATCCCACCCAGTCTAATGCCACTCTCCCCCTCACTTCCCACACCCCTTAATGTCCCACCCAGTCTAATGCCACTCTCCCCCTCACTTCCCACACCCTTTAATATCCCACCCAGTCTAATCACACTCTCCCCCTCACTCCCCGCTCCCCTTAATATCCCACCCAGTCTAATCCCACTCTCCCCTCACACCCTTAATATCCCACCCAGTCTAATCCCACTCTCTCCCTCACTCCACACACCCTTTAATATCCCAACCAGTCTAATCTCACTCTCCCCTCACTCCTCACATCCTTTAATATCCCACCCAGTCTTATCCCACTCTCCCCCTCACTCCCTAATCCCTTTAATATCCCACCCAATCTAATCCCACTCTCCCCACACTCCCCACAATCCGCACACCCTTTAATATCCCACCAAGTCTAATCCCACTCTCCCCCTCACTCCCCAACCCCTTTAATATCCCACCCAGTCGAATCCCACTCTCCCCCTCACTCCCCGCTCCCTTTAATATCCCACCAAGTCGAATCCCACTCTCCCCCTCACTCCCCGCTCCCTTTAATATCCCACCCAGTCTAATCCCACTCTCCCCCTCACTTCCCACACCCTTTAATATCCCACCCAGTCTAATCCCACTCTCTCCCCACACCCTTTAATATCCCAACCAGTCTAATCTCACTCTCCCCTCAGTCCTCACATCCTTTAGATTACTTACAGTGTGGAAACAGGCCCTTCGACCCAACAAGTCCACACCGCCCCGCCGAAGCGCAACCCACCCATACCCCTACATTTACCCCTTACCTAACACTACGGGCAATTTAGCATGGCCAATTCACCTGACCTGCACCTCGTTGGACTGTGGGAGGAAACCGGAGCACCCGGAGGAAACCCACTCAGACACGGGGAGAATGTGCAAACTCCACACAGTTAGTCGCCTGAGGCGGGAATTGAACCCAGGTCTCTGGCGCTGTGAGGCAGCAGTGCTAACCACTGTGCCACCGTGCCACTCTCCCCTCACACCCTTAATATCCCACCCAGTCTAATCCCACTCTCCCCTCACACCCTTAAGATCCCACCCAGTCTAATCCCACTCTCTCCCTCACTCCCCACACCCTTTAATATCCCAACCAGTCGAATCTCACTCTCCCCCCTCACTCCCCACTCCCTTTAATATCCCACCCAGTCTAATCCCACTCTCCCCTCATACACCCCACTCCCTTTAATATCGCACCCAGTCTAATCCCACTCTCCCCCACACTCTCCACCCTCTTTAATATTCCACCCAGTCTAATTTCATTCTGCTCCTATCTCTCCACACTCCTTGCTCCCTTTAATATCCCACCCGGTCTAATCCTTCTCTCCCCTTCACTCTCCGTTCCCTTTAATATCCCACCCAGCCTAATCCCACTCTCCCCCATCACTCCCCACACCCTTTAATGTCCCAACCAGTCTATTCCCACTGCCCCCCATCACTTCCCACACCCTTTAATATCCCACCCAGTCTAATCCCACTCTCCCCCTCACTCTCCACCCCCTTTAATATTGCACCCAGTCTAATCCCACTCTCCCCCTCACTCTCTACCTCCTTTAACATCCCACCCAGTCTAATTCCACTCTCCCCCGAACTCTCCACACTCCTTAATATCCCACCCAGTCTAATCCCACTCTCCCCCCTCACTCCCTGCTCCCTTTAATATCCCATCCAGTCTGATCCCACTCTCTCCCTCACTCCCCACACCCTTTAATATCCCATCCAGTCTGATCCCACTGTCTCCCTCACTCCCCACACCCTTTAATATCCCAACCAGTCTAATCCCACTCTCCCCCATCACTCCCCACACCCTTTAATATCCCAACCAGTCTAATCCCACTCTTCCCCTCACTCTCCACTCCCTTTAAGATCCCACCTATTCTAATCCCACTCTCCCCCTCACTCTCCACCCCCTTTAATATTGCACCCAGTCTAATCCCACTCTCCCCCTCACTCTCTACCTCCTTTAACATCCCACCCAGTCTAATTCCACTCTCCCCCGAACTCTCCACACTCCTTAATATCCCACCCAGTCTAATCCCACTCTCCCCCCTCACTCCCCACTCCCTTTAATATCCCACCCAGTCTAATCCCACTCTCCCCTCATACACCCCACTCCCTTTAATATCGCACCCAGTCTAATCCCACTCTCCCCCACACTCTCCACCCTCTTTAATATTCCACCCAGTCTAATTTCATTCTGCTCCTATCTCTCCACACTCCTTGCTCCCTTTAATATCCCACCCGGTCTAATCCTTCTCTCCCCTTCACTCTCCGTTCCCTTTAATATCCCACCCAGCCTAATCCCACTCTCCCCCATCACTCCCCACACCCTTTAATGTCCCAACCAGTCTATTCCCACTGCCCCCCATCACTTCCCACACCCTTTAATATCCCACCCAGTCTAATCCCACTCTCCCCCTCACTCTCCACCCCCTTTAATATTGCACCCAGTCTAATCCCACTCTCCCCCTCACTCTCTACCTCCTTTAACATCCCACCCAGTCTAATTCCACTCTCCCCCGAACTCTCCACACTCCTTAATATCCCACCCAGTCTAATCCCACTCTCCCCCCTCACTCCCTGCTCCCTTTAATATCCCATCCAGTCTGATCCCACTCTCTCCCTCACTCCCCACACCCTTTAATATCCCATCCAGTCTGATCCCACTGTCTCCCTCACTCCCCACACCCTTTAATATCCCAACCAGTCTAATCCCACTCTCCCCCATCACTCCCCACACCCTTTAATATCCCAACCAGTCTAATCCCACTCTTCCCCTCACTCTCCACTCCCTTTAAGATCCCACCTATTCTAATCCCACTCTCCCCACACTCCCTGCAATATCCCACCCAGTCTAACTCATTAACATGCTGACCTTCATAATATCCCAGTCTCTCCACATTCCATTTTCTAATTAGGATCTGTCTTTGCGACTGATATTTCCTCATCCTTTCTGCCTTTAGCTGTCTCTCTGTGTGTGTGTCTCTCTCTCCCCGCATCCCTCTCTTCCCCCAACCCCGCTCTCTTTCTCTCTTTCCCTCTCTGTCTCCCCTCCTCTCTCACAAGGTTCCTCTGTATATGTAGATGTACATTGAGAAAGACACATACCACAGGCTGAAGGCAGGAACACTGACAAGAGGAGGAACCACTTCATTAGCAAAGACCTGAAGAGAAATGGAGACAATTCATGAAAAGATTTACATCATCATTGTTGAAATTCATACTCCCTTCTGAACCAACCCATTAAGGAAGACATTTGAGAGGTTCATCACTGAGGGAATGCCACACTGTCGGAGGGTCAGTGCTGAGGGAGTGCTGCACTGTCAGAGGGTCAGTGCTGAGGGATTGCCGCACTGTCGGAGGGTCCGTGCTGAGGGAGTGCTGCACTGTCGGAGGGTCAGTGCTGAGGGATTGCCGCACTGTCAGAGGGTCAGTGCTGAGGGAGTGCCGCACTGTTGGAGGGTCAGTGCTGAGGGAGTGCTGCACTGTCAGAGGGTCAGTGCTGAGTGAGTACCATTATGTCAGAGTGGTCAGTGCTGAGAGAGTGCTGCACTGTTGGTGGGTTAGTACTGAAGGAATGTTGCACTGTCGGAGGGTCAGTGCGAAGGATGTGCCGCACTGTCACAGAAAGCGAGCAAGGTGAAAACAATGAGTGTTTTTACGTAAGTGTTAGAAATTATTTTAAGTTCTCATCAGTATTTATTGGAGAAGATTCTGAGAGACAGCATTTACTCATATTTGGAAAAGAATGTTCTGATGAAGGATATCCCCATGGCTTTATGCAGGGGAAGTCTGTCTCACAAACTTGATTGAGTGTTTTGAGGAAGTGATGAGGATGACTGATGAGGGAAGGGCAGTGGATGTTGTCTACTCAGACTTTACTAAAGCATTTGACAAGGTCCCTCATGGTAAACTTGTTCCGAAGATTAAGGCACACAGGATCCAGGGTGAGTTGGTCAGTTAGATACAAATTTGGCTTGATCATAGAGCACAGAGAGTCACTGTGGAGGGATGTGGGGGAAATGGGGGTCTGTGACCAGTGGTGTTAAACAGGGCCCAGAGCTGGGCTCCCTGTAGTTGATGAAACAGATAAATAATTTGGATGATAATGTCAGCAGTCTGTTTAATAAGTTTGCAAACATCATGAACTTTGGTGGAGTTGTGGATAGTGAGGAAGGTTGTGAATGGATTCAGCAGGGTATAGATCATCTGGAAAGTTGGACAGAGAAATGGCAGATGGAGTTTAATCTGGATAAGTGTGAGGTGATGCATTTTGCCAGGACAAATGTTTAGGAAAATATCAAATAAATGGCAGGACCCTAAGGAGCGCTGATACACAGAGGGATCTTTGGGTGCTGTGGGTCTGGAGTTACATGTAGGGTGAGACTGGAGAAGAATGGCAGATTTCCTTCCCTGAAGTATATCAGTGACCTCAATTGGTTTGTCCAACAGTGTTCATATGGCCATCATTAGATTATGATTTGGAGATACCAGTGTTGGACTGGGGTGTACAAAGTTAAAAATCACACAACAAAGCACTAGCTTTCAGAGCGCTGCTCCTCCATCAGATGGTTGTGGAGCATAAGATCACAAGATACAGAATTTACAGCAAAAGTGTAGTATGATGTAACTAAAATTATATCTTGAAAAAGACCTGGATTGTTTGTTAAGTCTCTCATCTTTTAGAATGAACATGTTGGTTTCAGTTCTTTCATATGTAAATCGCAAAAAATGTAAAAGTTATGTTCTCAATGAACTTTAACAACTGGTGTCATGTCAGCCCAGATAATGCATTGAAGGTGTGAGCTGTCCTGTGGGAGACTCTGTGCCACAATAAACAGAGAGGTAAAAACAATGACTGCAGATGCTGGAGAGCAAATACTGGATTAGTGGTGCTGGAAGAGCACAGCAGTTCAGGCAGCATCCAACGAGCAGCGAAATCAACGTTTCGGGCAAAAGCCCTTCATCCGGAATAAAGGCAGTGAGCCTGAAGCGTGGAGAGATAAGCTAGAGGAGGGTGGGGGTGGGGAGAGAGTAGCATAGAGTACAATGGGTGAGTGGGGGAGGGGATGAAGGTGATAGGTCAAGGACGAGAGGGTGGAGTGGATAGGTGGAAAAGGAGATAGGCAGGTCGGACAAGTCAAGGAGACAGTGCTGAGCTGGAAGTTTGAAACTAGGATGAGGTGGGGGAAGGGGAAATGAGGAAGCTGTTGAAGTCCACATTGAAGCCCTGGGGTTGAAGTGTTCCGAGGCGGAAGATGAGGCGTTCTTCCTCCAGGCGTCTGGTGGTGAGGGAGCGGCGGTGAAGGAGGCCCAGGACCTCTATGTCCTCGGCAGAGTGGGAGGGGGAGTTGAAATGTTGGGCCACAGGGCGGTGTGGTTGATTGGTGCGGGTGTCTCGGAGATGTTCCCTAAAGCGCTCTGCTAGGAGGCGCCCAGTCTCCCCAACGTAGAGGAGAGCGCATCGGGAGCAACGGATGCAATAAATGATATTAGTGGATGTGCAGGTAAAACTTTGATGGATGTGGAAGGCTCCTTTAGGGCCTTGGATAGAGGTGAGGGAGGAGGTGTGGGCACAGGTTTTACAGTTCCTGCGGTGGCAGGGGAAAGTGCCAGATTGGGAGGGTGGGTCGTAGGGGGGTGTGGACCTGACCAGGTAGTCACGGAGGGAACGGTCTTTGCGGCAGGCAGAAAGGGGTGGGGAGGGAAATATATCCCTGGTGGTGGGGTCTTTTTGGAGGTGGCGGAAATGTCGGCAGATGATTTGGTTTATGCGAAGGTTTGTAGGGTGGAAGGTGAGCACCAGGGGCATTCTGTCCTTGTTACGGTTGGAGGGATGGGGTTTGAGGGCAGAGGTGCGGGATGTGGACGAGATGCGTTGGAGGGCATCTTTAACCACGTGGGAATGGAAATTGCGGTCTCTAAAGAAGGAGGCCATCTGGTGTGTTCTATGGTGGAACTGGTCCTCCTGGGAGCAGATATGGCGGAGGCGGAGAAATTGGGAATACGGGATGGCATTTTTGCAAGAGATAGGGTGGGAAGAGGTGTAATCCAGGTAGCTGTGGGAGTCGGTGGGTTTGTAAAAAATGTCAGTGTCAAGTCGGTCGTCACTAATGCAGATGGGGAGGTCCAGGAAGGGGAGGGAGGTGTCAGAGATGGTCCAGGTAAATTTAAGGTCTGGGTGGAATGTGTTGGTGAAGTTGATGAATTGCTCAACCTCCTCACGGGAGCACGAGGTGGCGCCAATGCAGTCATCAATGTCGCGGAGGAAGAGGTGGGGAGTGGTGCTGGTGTAATTACGGAAGATCAATTGCTCTACGTAGCCAACAAAGAGACAGGCATAGCTGGGGCCCATACGTGTGCCCATGGCTACCCCTTTGGTCTGGAGGAAGTGGTAGGATTCAAAGGGGAAATTGTTAAGGGTGAGGACCAGTTCGGCCAAACGAATGAGAGTGTCAGTGGAAGGGTACTGTTGGGGACTCTGGAGAGGAAAAAACGGAGGGCTTGGAGGCCCTGGTCATGGTGGATGGAGGTGTAGAGGGATTGGATATCCATGGTGAAGATGAGGCGTTGGGGGCCGGGGAAACGGAAACCTTGGAGGAGGTGGAGAGCGTGGGTGGTGTCTCGAACGTATGTGGGGAGTTCCTGGACTAGGGGGGATAGGACAGTGTCGAGGTAGGTAGAGATGAGTTCAGTGAGGCAGGAGCATGCTGAGACAATGGGTCGGCCAGGGTGGTCAGGCTTGTGGATCTTGGGAAGGAGGTAGAACCAGGCAGTGCGGGGTTCCCGGACTATGAGGTTAGCAGCTGTGGTTGGGAGATCTCCTGAGGTGATGAGGTTCTGTATGGTCTGGGAGATGATGGTTTGGTGATTGGGGGTGGGGTCATGGTCGAGGGGGTAGTAGGAAGAGGTGTCCTCGAGTTGGTGTTCGGCTTCAGCGGTGTAGAGGTCAGTGCGCCAGACTTCCACTGCGCCCCCTTTATCCGCTGGCTTGATGGTGAGGTAGGGATTGGAGCAGAGGGATTGGAGGGCTGCACGTTGTGAGGGTGAGAGGTTGGAGTGGGGGAGGGGGGTCGACAGGTTGAGGCGGTTAATGTCCCAGCGGCAGTTGGAAATGAAGAGGTCGAGGGCAGGTAATAGGCCAGCGCGGGGTGTCCAGGTGGATGCAGTGTGTTGGAGGTGGGTGAAGGGGTCCTCGGAAGGTGGACGGGAGTCCCGATTGTGAAAGTAAGCTCGGAGGCGGAGGAAGAAGTGTTCGACATCACGGCGTGTATTAAATTCATTGATGCATGGAGGGAGGGGGATGAAGGTGAGTTCTTTGCTAAGGACTGATCGTTCGTCTTAATCCACCATCGTCTCATGCAGAGTTCCACCAGGGGACATCAGGAAACAGGTGACAAAAGGTTTAGTCAGAGAGGACATTGATGACATACTGTGGTGAAATGTTGGAGCAAGAGAAAGAGAGAGATACAGAGAGAGAAAGAGTAAGAGAAACCAACAGAGATAGAGATGACAGAACCAAAGAAAGAATGAAAATATGAGAGTGAGAGACAAAGAGAGAGTGACACAGATTGACACAGAGAGAAAGAGAGAGAGAGAGTTAGAGAGTTTTAGGAACTCGTCCCAGAGTTCAGGGCCCCTTGGCAGCTGAAGGCAAATCAGAGAATAGTGGAGCCAAGGAATCAGGAGGTACTCGGAATCGGACAGGCACAGAGATCTCGAAAGTTCATACCCACTGGAGGGGGTAACAGAGTTAGGGAGGGGGTGTAGGGGCTGGATGGGGTTAGGGAGATAGGGAGGGGGTGTAGGGTCTGGAGGGGGTTACAGAGATAGGGAGGGGGTATAGGGGCTGGAGGGAGTTACAGAGATAGGGAGGGGGTGTAGTGGCTGGAGGGGGTGACAGAGATAGGGAGAGGGTGTAGGGGCTGGAGGGGATTACAGAGATAGGGAAGGGGTGTATGGGGTTACAGAGATAGAGAGGGGGTGTAGGGGCTGACGGGGCTTACGGAGATAGGGAGGGGGTGTAGGGGCTGGAAGGGGTAACGGAGATAGGGACGGGGTGTAGGGGGTGGAGGGGGTTACAGAGATAGGGAGGGGCTGTAGGGTCTGGAGGGGGTTACAGAGATAGGGAGTGGGTGTAGGGACTGGAGAGGGTTACAGAGATAGGGAGGGGGTGTAGGGGCTGAAGGGGATTACAGAGATAGGGAGGGGATGTAGGGGCTGGAGGAGATTGCAGAGATAGGTCGGGGGTGTAGGGGCTGGAGAGGGTTACAGAGATAGGGAGGGGGTGTAGGGGATGGAGGAGCGTACAGAGATAGGGAGTGTATGTAGGGGCTGGAGGGGCTTACGGAGATAGGGAGGGGGTGTAGGGGCTGGAGGGGTTAGAGATAGGGAGGGGGTGTAGGGGCTGGACGGGGTTACAGAGATAGCGAGGGGGTGTAGGTTCTGGAGGAGGTTACAGAGATATGGAGGTATGTAGGGGCAGGCAAGGTTACAGAGATAGGGAAGGGGTGTAGTGGCTGGAGGGGGTTACAGAGAAAGGGAGCCGGTGTAGGGGCTGGAGAAGATTATGGGAATAGGGAGGGGGTGTAGGGGCTGGACGGGGTTACAGAGATAGGGAGGGGGAGTAGTGGCTTGAGGATGTTACAGGGATAAGGAGGGGATGTAGAGGCAGGAGGAGGTTACAGAGACTGGATGGAGGGTGGAGGGGGATGAGGAGGAGTGGGTGGAGAGCATCAAATTCCTCAGAGTGACGATAACCAACAATGTGTCCTGGACCACCCCATGTAGATGCGACAATGAAGAGGCACATCAATGTGTCTTCTTTGACAGGAGGTGAAAGAAATTCAGCATTAGGCCCCTCACCTACCTTTCCAGATGCATCAAGAAGAGCATTCTATCTGGATACATCACGTCTTGGAACAGCAACCGCTCTGCCCAGGCCTGTAAATAACTACAGAGGGTTGTGAACACAGCCTGGACCATCACACAAGCTGATCATCTGTCCATTGTCTCCATGTACACCTCTCCTTGCCTCAGAGAGACAGCCAACATCATCAGAGAGCCCTCCCCACCCTGGTTCTAATCTCTTCCAACCCTTCCATCAGGCAGGAGATACAAAACCTTCCACACAGATACCGACAGGTTCAAGTTCAGCTTCTTCCCTGATGTTAGACTTCTGAATGGACCTCTCAAATTTCAAACCTAATTCTTTTTGTACAAATTCTGAGCAGCTGTATTTCCCACTCTGTACAATCACACGATGGTCTTTGTACAGTGTGATGTTTATGTACTGCGTGGAAAACCTTTCACTGTACTGATGTGCATGAGACAATAATAAATCAAAACCTCAAAACAAGAGGATTTGTAAATTAATGTCGGGGTGCCTGCAATCTCCTCCCTTCGCCTCCCACAGCAGTCTGAGGTACGTGTGATCTGGGCCAAAGGAACTGATCCATTTTCGAGTCAATTAAACCGTCGATACCTCCTCCATCTCAATGCTAATTCATTAAAATATATGAGAGTCTCCCTCCCTGAGTCCCAGATTTACCTTGTCCCTCTCTACAGTGAATACAGATACAAAGTACTCATTTTGAACCTCAGCTGTGTCTTCTGGCTCCACACACACAGTTTGCCTCTTTGGTCCCTAATGGGGCCTGCTCCTTCTCTGACCCCGAATATACTTATAAAACACCTTTGGGTTTTCCTTCATAGTACTCACCATTACTTTGACCTGTCCCCTGGTTGTTCTCCTAATTCCCATTTTCAGTAACCCCCTGTATTTCCTCTGCTGAGGTATCCAGTGTTTTGAGCCCTCGGTGTCTATCAAAAGGGTTTTTTTTCCCGTATCCAATCCTGTGCATCCACTGACATTCAGGGTTCTCTCAGCCTATTGGTCCTGTCCTTCACCTTTTTGGGAACATGTCAGCCCTGCACTCTCCCTTCTCTTTGTCGCTTATCGGACACCCTTATTGAGGTTTCTAGCACAGTGAGAATGAACAGGAAGTGCGATGCTGACCAGTCTGTCTATTCTCGGAGCTGCTGTACTTTCTTTGTAGGAAATTCTAACTAAACCAGTAAAAAACATAAGTTTCAGTAAATTGTAACTGAACTTGCAGTGTCAGAATAAACATTATTCCCCAGTATTTATTCCAGTTCATCCTCATGACTGAATCCTCATTCACTGAATTCCATTGGTCAACAAAACTTCAGCTTTATGATAATCACCACTGCTTTCCCATCTATCTGTCACCGCTCTCCACTCCCTCCCTCTGTAACCTCCTCTCGATCTGCAATGTACACTGTGGGATCTCTGTGTTACTCCACGACTGTTGTCAGGATGGGAGCCAGTGTATATCAGTGAGCACAGGGTGATGGGTGACCAGGACTAGGTATGGGTGTGTACACTGCCTCACTGCTGCACTGGTTCCCAAACACACCTCGATAAGAACAACCTTTTACAAAGACTATTAACCATGAGCGTGTCCGAGCTGACGATGTCATTACCTTGGAGAAGTAACAGCAGGATGTAAAATTTCTTGATCAGTGTCTGCTCCCAGATATTTCATCAGCCTCACCCTCTCAAGCTCTGAAAGACAAAGGAGTTAATGAGACCTCACCTCTTGTCAGCAGCTCTCGAGAGATCAGAACTGCTTTTGGACCATGTCCTTGTAGACTACTTTGATTCTCTGTGGGCTGATAGGTGCTCCTCAGAGTCAGGAGGCTTCAAGAAGGTAAAACAACAAAATGTTTGAAATTTTATTGCAGCTTTCACCTCTTCAGGATGTCCCAAAGCTCCTGTCTCGGCATTACCCACGTTCCTTGATCGAGAAAGATATCCTGTATAACAGACTTGAGCCCTACAGTGAGATCTTCCTAACAACCGAAATTGTTCATTGGAATATATCTTCACAACATCCCAACATCAGCAAGACTTTAGTTCCCCTGAACCTGTCCAACTGCTCGCCTGGGGAGGGTGGAATTGCCACTTCCTGTATTGTTCCCCTTGAGTATTTAATCAGAACTGTTTTCTGTCACAGTGAGTGAAAGCAGCAAGTTGGTTCAAAGTGAGAAAGCAGCAATTAGCCCCGGATTACAAACAAACTGTTAACCCTTTGTGTTTCCTGATATTGTCTCTCTGTAGACCTGGACAGCATTAAACATGGCGGGGCTGGGGGCGGGGTGGGGGGAGAGGTGGTGAATGGAGCTTCTCCTGTTCCTCTCTCACAGACCTGAGAGGCTGAATGGGCCTCCTCCTGTCCCTGTGCTAAAGGCTTCTGGGGCTGGATGGACCTTATACTGGTCCAATGTAACGAGCTAAAGGGGCTGAGTGGTCTTGTTTGTGTCTAATAGGAACCGCGAGCCTGAAGTGGAATTGTCCTGTTTGTGAGTAACAGGCCCAGAGCTCAATAATAAATAGCAATTTATTGAAGGCGTCGATCACTGGAATCTGTGTGTGTCACATCACATCATCAAAGATATTGGTTGTGGAAGTCAATTGCAATAGCCTCATTACTTACTAATGACCTTCCTGACTGCTTGCCTGGGGAGGTACTGCCAGGACCCTCTGCTTGGACTGAATGAACTCCTCCTTTGTTGCTACCCCCTGCCTATTTAATGACATACAGTAAACCGCTTCCGGATAAATACCTAAACCCTCGCATTAGAGGGACTTTCTCAGTGGCAGTTGCAGTGGGAGGAGCGATGCAAGGACCAGAGACCCGTCAGGAAAGTTGGAGTAAAGTTTATTAACTCACCTCGTGACTAGGCAGAGCACACACTGAGCAGGAGTGGACACAGGACTTATGGGTAAGTGAGGCCTTATGTTTGGGTGGTTGCTTTACCCACAACACTACCCGAGTAGTATCTCCCACCTGTCCTCTGCCTCGAACTGAGTGCCAGATTGATAAGGTGACTCGTTTTTTCCTCTTTTTAGTTTTTCAGTCGGCTGGTTTGGAATTTGGAATGTTGGGAATGGTGGTTAGAGCAGTTGAAGGTTCCTCATGCAGAATGTGGGAAGGAAGGGTCACCACTAGTGTCTCTGCTGACTGCATCTGTGGGAAGTGCACCCAACTCCAGTTCCTCGAAAACTGCGGTAGGGAACTGGAGCTGGAGCTGGACAAACTTCAGATCATTTGGGAGGTAGAGGGGGTTATTGTAAGGAGTTATAGGGAGGTAGTCACATCTCAGGTAAAAGAAGAAGGTCGATGAGTTACCGTCAGGGGACTGAAAGAGAACTGGCAGGCAGTGCAGGAATCTCCTGTGGCCGATCACCTCAACAACAAGGAGACCATTTTTGGCACTGTTAAGGGAAACAACTTACCAGGGGTAAACAATGGGGCACAGGTCTCTGACTCAGATTCTGTCCCTGTTGCTCAGAAGGGAAGGCAGAAGAGGAGCAGAGCATTAGTCATTGGAGACTCCATAGTTAGGGGGATAGAGAGGAGATTCATTGGGAATGAGACAGACTCATGGTTGGGGGTGTGTTGCCTCCCAGGTACCAGGGTGCGAGATGTCTCTGATCGTGTTTTCAGGATCCTTGAGGGGGTGGGGGAGCAGCCCCAAGTCATGGTTTACATAGGCACTAATAACATAGGTGGGAAGAGAGATGTGGACTTAAGGCAGAAAGTCAGGGGGCTAGAATGGAAACTTAGAGCTAGGATAAACAAAGTTATTATCCTTAGTTTGTTACACGTGCCACGTGCTAGCGAGGTGAGGAATAGGGAGAGGGAGGAATTGAACATGTGACTACAGGGATGGTGCAGGAGGGAGGGTTTTGGATTCTTGGATAATTGGGTCTCTTTCTGGTGTAGGTGGGACCTCTGTAAACACGATGGTCTTCTCTTGAACCAGAGGCATACCGATATCCTTGGGGAGGAGGGGGAGAGGGGAAGGAGATTTGCTCATGCAGTTTGGGTGTCTTTAAACTAATTCCGCACTGGAATGGGAAACTAAATTACAATTTGAGGATAGAGGAGGTTGAGAATAAGGAGGTCTGAAATAAGGTTTCAGAGTCACAAGCAAAAACGTTGGTTTTAAGTGTGTCTATTTTCAATGTCAGAAGCATTGGAATAAGGTGGGTGAGCTTGCAGCATGGGTCGGAACCTGGGATTTCAATGTTGTGGCTATTTCGGAGACATGGATAGAGCAGGGATAGGAATGGTTGTTGCAGTTTCGGTAAGAACAGAGAAGATGGTAAAAGAGGTGGGGGTGTGGCATTGTGAGTCAAGGTCAGTGTTACGGTTGCAGAAAGGACTTTGAAGGACTCGTCAACTGAGGTAGTGTGCGCTGAGGTTAGGAACAGGAAAGGAGAGGTCACCCTGTTGGGAACTTTCTATAGGCCTCTGAAAAGTTCCAGAGATTTAGAGGATAGGATAGCAAAGATGATCCTTGATAGGAGTGAGAGTGACAGGGAGTTGTAATGAGAGACTTCACCTTCCCAAACATTGAATGGGAATACTATAGTTCAAGTACTTTAGATGGGTCAGTTTTTGTCCAATGTGCGCAGGAGTGTATTCTGACACAGTATGTGGACAGGCAAGAGCTACAGCTGGGGAAATGCAATTACGATGCAGTTAGACAAGACTTAGGATGCATAGGATGGAAAAGGAAACTGCAGGGCATGGGCACAATCGAAATGTGGAGCTTATTCAAGGAACAGCTAATGTGTGTCCTTGATAAGTATGTGCCTGTCAGACAGGGAGGAAGTTCTCAAGCGCAGGAGCTATGGTTTACAAAGGAAGTTGAATCTCTTGTCAAGAGGAAGAAGAAGACTTATGTTAGGATGATATGTGAAGGCTCAGTTAGGGTGATTGAGAGTTCCAAGTTAGCAAGGAAAGACCTAAAGAAAGAGCTATGATCAGCAAGGAGGGGATGTGAGAATTTGTTGGCGGATAAGATCAGGGAAAACCCTAACTCTTTCTATAGGTATAAAAGGGATTAAAGAATGACAAGACTAAGATTAGAGCCAATCAGGGACAGCAGTGGGAAGTTGTGCTTGGAGTCAGAGGAGATAGAGGAAGTGAAAAATTAATATTTTTTGTCAGTATTCACACTGGAAAAAGACAATGTGGTCGAGGAGAATACTGAGAAACAGGCTACTAGACTAGATGAGATTTCGCTTCACAAGGGGGAGGTGCTAGCAACTCTGTAAAATGTGAAAATAGATAAATCCCCTGGGCCAGATGGGATTCTCTGGGAAGCTAGGGAGGAGATTGCGGAGCCTTTGGCTTTGATCTTTATGTTGTCATTGTCTACAGTAATAGCACCAGAAGACTGAAGGACAGCGAATGTTGCTCCCTTGTTCAAGAAGGGGAGTAGAGACAACCCTGGTAATTACAGACCAGTGAGCCTTATTTCAATTGTGAGTAAAATGTTGGAAAAGATTACAAGAGATAAGATTTATAATCATTTCGATAGGTATAAGTTGATAATGGATAGTCAGCATGGTTTTGTGAAGGGTAGGTCGTGCCTCACCAACCTTATTGAGTTCTTTGAGAAGGTGACCAAACAGGTGGATGAGGGGAAAGCCATTGATATGGTGTATATGAATTTCAGTAAGGTGTTTAATGAGGTTTCCCCCATGGTAGGCTACCGCACAAAATACAGAGGTATGGGATTGAGGGCGATTTAGTTGTTTGGATCAGAAATTGAGTAGCTGAAAGAAGACAGAGAGTGGTAGTTGATGGGAAATGTTCATCCTGGAGTTCAGTTACTAGTGGGGTACTGCAAGGATCTGTTTTGTTCCACTCTTGTTTGTCATTTTGATAACCGACCTGGATGAAGGCATAGAAGGATGGGTGAGTAACTTTGTGGACGACACTAAGGTTGGTACAGTTGTGCATAGCACTAGAATATTTTGGAGGTCACAGAGGGATATAGATAAGCTGCAGAACTGGGCTGAGAGGTGACAAATGCAGTTTAATGCAGGAAAGTGTGAGGTGATTCACTTTGCAAGGAGTAACAGGAATGCAGAGAACCAGACCAATGATAAGATCCTTTGTATTGTGGTGAGCAGAGAGATCTTAGCGTCCACATACACAGATCCCTCAAAGTTGCCACTGAGGTTGATTGGGCTGTTAAAAGGCATAAGGTGTGTTAACTTTTATTGGTAGAAGGATCGAGTTTTGGAACCATGAGGTCATGCTGCAGCTATACAAAACTCTGGTGCAGCCGCACTTGGAGGATTGTGTGCAGTTCAGGTCACCACATTATCGGAAGGATGTGGAAACGTCTGGAAAGGGTTCAGTGGAGATTTACTAGGATGTTGACTGGTATGGAGGGAAGGTCTTATGAGGAGAGGCTGAAGGACTTGAGGCTGTTTTCGTTGCAGACATATCAGATAATCAGAAGGTTAGATTGAGTGGACAGTGAAGCCTTTTTCCTCAGATGTTGGTGGCTCGCATAAAGGGGCATATCTTCAAATTGAGGGGTGATAGATATAGGACAGATGTCAAAGATAGTTTCTTTACTCAGAGAGTAGGTGGGGCATGGAACAGTAGTAGACCCGTCAACATTACGGGCATTTAAATGGTCATTGGATAGTCATCTGGGTGAGAATGGAATAGTGTAGGTTAGATGGGCTTCATCGAGGCACAACATTGAGGGCTGAAGGGTCTGTACTACGCTGTAATTTTTTATAGAGGACTTGTACGCAAAGTTGGCAAGGGGGAATGTCCTTCATGAAGCTGGACATGACCTATACATACCTGCCATTGCAGTTCAATGAGGATTCCCAGCGGTACGCAACAATTAATACTCATAAGGGTTTGTACCAATATATGAGACTGCCATTTGCGGCATCATCAGCCTATGCCATATTGCACTGTAGGGTGGAGAGCATTTTACAAGGTTTATCTCAGGTCACCAGTTATATGAGTGACGTGCTAATAACAGGTGTTCTGGACCAGACTAGACCCCTCAAAATACATTAGGAAGGTATACTAGAACCTAATTTCTTATTTCAAAGGTAAATGTGATGTTCCAGATGCAATTTGATTGGTCAAAATATTCAACTTTCAGCAAAACACAGTTTATTCAAGCACTTTTTGTTAAATTGCAAACAAAAGAAAGAGGAACTTAACTACTTAACTACTCTTACGAATTACTTAACTACTCTACGGGAAAACTGAACAGAATAACAGATTATTTTACTCTTAAACTGTTACTGTTCCAATATAGTAACATCTCATAAACACACCCTTGCCAAAAGGTATATTCAGAAAACAGAAATGTCTCACACACAACTCCAGCAGCCCTGGAGGTAAAAACAAATCCAGAGAAAATTCAGAGACCGCGTGTAGCAGCTGAGAGAGATCTATTGCTTTCTAACCCTACTACCATAGTCTATTTTAGTGCATTTTTCTCCATCACCACCAAATGCCTCCTTCTTGCTTTACGAAAGTCACAACAATGCATTGGTGTTATGATGTTGAAGGCATGTACTGGACCATTAAGAGAGAGTGAATGCTATTCTGAACTGAGAGATGACAAGCACATAGATAGCAGTCTGAAATGGATACCTGAGTAGTTTGCTGTTTTGATAATAATTCAGATTTCACCAACGGTGAAACTTGAAGGGGTTCAGGAAAGATTTACAAGGATGCTGCCAAGGTTGAGTGGTTTGAGCAACAGGGTGAGGCTGAATAGGCTGGGGCCGTTGCCCGTGGAGTGTCAGAGGCTGAGGGGTGACCTTATAGAGGTTTATAAAATCATGAGGGGCATGGATAGGGTAAATAGACAAGGTCTTTTCCCTGGCATGGGGGAGTCCAGAACAAGAGTGCACAGGTTTAGGGTGAGAGGGGAAAGATATAAAAGTGACCTTATGGGCAATGCTTTCATGCAGAAGGTGCTGCATGTATGGAATGAGCTGCCAGAGGCTGGGACAATTACAGCATTTAAGAGCCTTCTGGAAAGGTTTAGAGGGATATGGGAAAAGTGCTGGCCAATGTGGCTAGATCAGGTTAATGTTACTGTTCAGCATGGACGAGTTGGATTGAAGTGTCTGTTTCTGTGTTGTACATCTCTATGACTGTAACCAGTTTAAATTATGGCCCTGGAAACTAAAACTTAATCGAGTTTGAATTTAATGTTTTGCCAACATCAAACCAATGAAATGATCTGACGTTATGAATATAAAAATCTAAAATTTTTGAATAATGCGGATAGAGCAACTGCCATCAACACAGATCCAAGTAATTAAGAAACACTCTCTGCCAAAGGTACTTATTCATATGAAACATACTCACAGTAAAAAGAAAGAAGACAACCTGGGGAGATCTTCATCTGGAAAAGACAGACACCGAAGATGACAGCCGCTGTGTGGTTGTGAAATTAAGTTGATGTATTCCAACAAGTGTTTTATTGGAACAGCATGTTGTTATCGAGTTGGAGGCAAGTAACGAGCAGGAAAGAGAAGGGGGGTCTTAGAATTATGAATAATTGTTGTTTAATGTTCACTTTTCAAGTTAAAAAACTAAATGGATTTTTTTTAACATAGTGCAATTTGGGAGTTCTCTGTCACTCATTACAGATTACAAGGCGAGGTGTGCTTTTCTGGGTTTTTGGTTTAACTGACAGAGGGGTTCACCATTGCTTCATAACAATTGACACCTCTTCATTCTGCCGGGTGGAAACGTTTCAAATTGAATAGCTGCAATTATAAGCTCCATCTAAACAGTCTCAACTTTTTCTCCTTAAATGTTTCTAAGAACCTTAAAAGGATGTGGTCAGTATGTACTAATATCTCAGACACATTACTAACAATATAAGTGTTAAAATATTGTAACTCCAATACTAAGCTCAAGGTTTCCTTCTTCATCGTGGAACAGTTCTGTTGATGATTATTCAATTTTCTGGAAAAATACCCAATATCCATCTTCTCGTCATCTTCTTGCAAGAGTACAGCACCAATACCTTGAATGGCTTTGCTTGATGAGGTGTGGCTAGCACTGGGGCAGTGGTTAATACAGCTTTCAGGCTGGCAAATACCTTCTGATGGTTTGCTGTCTGCTGATAGGTCAGTCAGTGGAGGAAACACACTGCTAAACCTGGGGATGAAATTCCAATAAAAAACACTCAAACCCAGGAATTATAGCACTGCCCTCTTTGCTGCTGGGATGTAAGACTCTCCAATAACTTCTGTTTTCACATCCTGTGGGCCATCTGTCCGTGTCCAATGACATGGCCCAGGAATGCAAGTTGGCCTTTTACAAACTCACCCTGAGCCAGGTTTATCACCAAGCCCGCCTCTGAAACTCAATCAAACTATTGCGATAAATGCTGCAAATGTTCGTTCCATGTGTGCCTAAAAATCACCAGCTCGTCGATATCGAGCACACAATTGGGTAATCCAGAAATGACTTTATTAATTTGTCTTTGAAATGTGGCTGGTGGATTTTCAGACCAAATGGCATGACTTCAAACTGATATAGCTCATTCTGTGTTACAGAAACTGAAACTGTCTCCACTCATAAAGCTACCTGCCATGTAACTGAGTAGGTCCAACTTAGAAGACTATGTTCCGTGTCCCAACTTCTCAATACAGTCTTCAAAATGTGGAATAGGTTATGACTTTGCAATAAGCTACACATAATCGTTGGGTACCATCTGGTTTTGGCACCATTACTATGAGTGAGCTCCAGTTACTGATGTTGTCTTTCAACGTGCATTCAATTTTTATTTGAACATGTGCCAACTTCAGAGGACAAGTCAATAAGGATGTTGCTTAATTGGAACAGCATTTTCTGGATTGGAATCATGCATAATTTAATTAGTGCTTCCCAGCTATGTCTCTCCATGTGATTGGAATAACTCTTTAAGGCCACTTTGAATTTCCTCTGAAAGATAACTCAATAATTTATCCCAATTTTTGAGAACTTCTTCACGGTCTAATTTGAGGAATGCCCAATTCAGAACAATCTGATCTGAGTTCTGCAAACATTCACCTTATTCAATTTCCTTTCAATTTGATCAGGTCCAGTAATACTTGCCTGTAAACGTTCCCTTATCGTTGGAAATAACGTTACCACTTTATCTCCACTAGCAACATTGCAATTTTTTGATTTCTTGTATACTTCCTCTATCATTATATTCTGAGCTACTTTCAAATGTTGTCGAGCCAACTCACTTGCTCTCTACACTAAAATCTGACACACAGTCGAATTGTATGGTCTAAAAACTCTGACTCATCAATTTTCAATTAATTCATTTCAGTGGACTTCTCAACTTCAGCCCAAAACAAATTCAAATGAACTGAATTTGATAGATTCATTTGGTGCAACCAAATTGCAAAAAAGTACAAATGGAATTCCTTTATCCCAATTCTCTGGATAGTCTTGATGATAAGCCTTCAACATGGTCTTTAAAGTTTCATGCCACCATTCTAATGCTCCTTTTCATTCTGGATGGTATCGAGTGGTTTTGATTTGTTTTATTCCCAAGCTCCTTTATTGGTCAGAACACTGAATATGGGAGTTGGGAGGTCATGTTGTGGCTGTACAGGACATTGGTCAGGCCACTTTTGGAATATAGCATGGAAGAAGGATTTTGTGAAACTTGAAAGGGTTCAGAAAAGATTTACAAGGATGTTGACAGGGCTGGGGGATTTGAGCTACAGGGAGAGGCTGAATAGACTGAGGTTGTTTTCCTTGGAGTGTCAGATGCTGAGGGGTGACATTATAGAGGTTTATAAAATCATGAAGGACATGGATAGGATAAATAGACAAGGTCTTTTCCCTGAAATGGGAGAGTCCAGAACTAGAGGGCATTGGCTTAGGGTGAGAGGGGAAAGATATAAAAGGAGCCTAAAGAGCAACTTTTTCATGCAGAGGGTGGTGCATGTATGGAACGAGCTGCTGGAGGAAGTCATGGAGGCTGGTAAAATTGTAGCTTTTAAAAGGCATTTGGTGGGGTATATGAACAGGAAGTGTTTAGAGGGATATGGGCCAAGTGCTGGCAAATATGACTAGATTAGGTTAGGATATCTGGTCAGAATGGACGATTTGGACTGAAGAATCTGTTTCTGTGCTGTACATCTCTATGATTTTATCCATAACATCCTTGAATGCTTTGGATGTAAATGTGACCCTGATTATATCTCAGTGGGTAGTACATATCTCGTAAAGAATTTGAGTAACTCTTCCACAATCCTTTAACTGTGATACTGCGTAATGGAATTACATCTGATAAATCTAGTAAACTCATTCATTATGGTGAATAAACACTGACGCCCATTTTATGTTTAAAGTTGGGGTCCTATGGAACCAATATAAAAGGTTCCTCAAACATGGGAATGGGCATCAAGGGTGCTGGTTTTATAACTGTTTGAGGTTTTCCTGGCACCCATGACATGCTTGGCAAAACTGATTACATCCTTATGCGGTCTAGGCCAACAAAAATGTTTCTGTATTTTGGCTTGTGATGTCCTAACTCCCATGTGACTTCCTCCTGGTAATTCATGTGCTACCCACAACACCTCCTTTCTTTCACCCACTGGTAATACAATCTGATGGACTTCTGTCCACTTCCCTTCTGCCTGAATATGCGATGGTCTCCATTTCCTCATCAAGAAGTCATTGTTATGGTACTAACATTCTGGGATACACACAGATTCTCCTTCTACATATGTATTTTGATACAGCTGCTTTAGTTTTTCATCTTCCTGTTGTAATTCATTTACTTTCTCTGAACTAAAGATATCCACTTCATCTTCCACCTGTTCCTGTTTGTTCTCAACCATTGGATCAGACACAGGCTTTGATAATTGAACCTCAACTTCCTTGTCTTCATGTTTTGATTTCTCCTCCTGATTCCACCTGTTGTTTTGTGACTGTCTTACCATACAGTCAGGAAAAATCCCAGGATATCCTTCCCGGTATACCTCAGTTGCCTGATATTCCACCGGCTTTTCAACTGCTGTAGGCATCACTCTCACCTGTGATCCAGCTGTATCATGACCAAGGATAAATTGCATTCCTGGAACTGAGAATTTCTCGATTACTCCTACCACCACTTTGCCACTTTTTCCTGGACTTTCCAATCTCACTTCACACCATGAAACACTGCATTTCTCATCATGAATTCCACGTATAATTACTTTTCCTGGCAATATGCCTTGTGAACACATATCTCCTCATCTCTCCCTATCAAAAATTGACTTCCTCCCATATCACCGAAAATGTTAATTTTTTTACCTGCTCCTGCTGCCATACATGAGTCAACCTTACCCTCACAAGTAAATAATTTACAAAGAGATCTGGCATTCTCTTCTCAACCAACCTCTGATTGGATTGTGCATTCTTTCACAGCTTTTTTTTTTAGCTTCCACTGCACTTTCCTTTCCCACAATAACAATATTCACTGGTTTATCCTGTTTTCCCACACCTGTCTTCTCAAAGTGCTTCTCCTATACCAGCAGTATTGTGACTTGATGTGGCGCCTACTTTATTACAGTGAAAACACTGGAGCATTTTTACTCCTCTTTCCCCTATCATGGGGTTCCTTTTCACCCTCTGGTAAACTACCTTTACGATCTTCAATGAGATCTCCTTTCCCTTACCACTTGAGGATTTCTCTTTTTCCCCAATTACTATCCTTCACAGATTGAGATTGATGTCGGAAGTCAAATTTTGATTTATGAATCAATTCATAATGACCTGGCATTTCAGCTGTTAATCTAACAGTTTTAAATCTCTGCTTTTCCACGTCAGTTCTCAGGGCTTCAGGAAGTGATTCTTTGAACTCCTCCAAAATAATCATCCCTCTCAGAGCATCATATGTTTGATATATTTTCAATGCTTTTCTCCCTCTATCAAAATTACGGGGTTTGATCCTTTCGAACTCAATGTATGTTTGACCAGGATCCCTCTCCTGAAACGCTTATGTCAGCTTCTGGTCTTTGTTCATATGCATTGAAGGTGGCATTTTTCACCTCATTACCCTCACCAGGTACCTCCTGTGTTAGCAATGCAAATACTTCACTGGCTCCACATACCAACTTTGTTTAAATCAACAATACCCACATGGTCACTGGCCATTTCATATATTTCGCTATTTTCTCAAATGGAATGAAAAAGGCTTCTCGATCCATCTTGTTGAACGTTGGTGATGCTTGAACATATTTAAACAGATCCCACCAGGCCTTTAACTCAGATGGGATTGCTCTCCGTCACCGCCCTCATCATTATTCCGACTTTCACCTCGACCTCCTACATTTTAACTTGACTTTGGGCTTTCAGTTCCAACCTCTGAAGTTCAAGTCTTACCTCTTTCTCCGATTCTTCTCTCTCTCCTTCAGTCTATCTTCTCTGTCTCTCTCCCACGCACTTTCTTCTACTAGGGATTTCCTCTCTATTTCTTTTTCCGCTGTTTTTAATCATAATTCAAGCTGTCTCATTTCATTCTCTCTTCATTTTTGTTCTGTCAATGCTATCTTTCCTTTTCTTTTGCCTCTAACCCACACTGCTTCATTTGCAATTACATTTTAGCTATTTCCAAAGATTCTGATGGCATTCCTGGCAATTGTAAATGCTGCGTGATTGCCACACATATCTCCCCTTTCCTCACAGACACAGCCAACCCCAACTCCAGCTGGTTTGCCAATTCCAAATGGTTTTCCTTGCTCACTTTTTGTAAAACTTTCAAAGCAACTTTCTCCACCCCTAAGAAACTCTTCGTGACTGAAAGAGCCATTATTAAAACAAGGTCCATCCTGTTTAAATTAATCAAATTGAACACCCCAAAAAAAGACATAAACACTTACCATTCGCTATCTTTGAGTACAATAATCCTGAACTCAAAGTGGAATTAGAGATTTTGATCCAAATAAGAGTCCCCAGTCTGCTATGGACCAGAGTAAACCCCCACAAAAAATCCAGAACACAGCCTAACCCTCACTTTTTCTTCTTGTAAAGGTACATGCAAGGCTTTGTGTTCCGGACACAGTTTGATCCGTCAAACGACCAGATTTGAAGCAAAACACACTTTATTCATACACTATAGTTAAAAGACAATAAATGGAAAAGGCAATTAGAATAACTTTATTCAAAACTAAACAGAATAAGAAATTATTTTGCTACTAAAGAGTAACTGTTGTAATATCGTAACATCCCATAAACACACCGTTAGCAAAAGGGAAGTTCAGAAAAACAGATTGTCGACATGCAATTCCAGCAGCAGGAAGAAAAAACATCAAGAGGGCATTCAGTGAGTGAATGGAGCTGGGAGAGACATCCTCCAGCTTCCACACTCTGTTGAGACCTCAGCAATAACTGTTGAAAGTTAAAACTAAAATCCTCGTTCTGTGGGAGTTTGATCACACCCATTCAGGCTGCTTCAATTCTTCCATCTTTGAAAATACCTAAGCTGTTTTGTAGGTTTTCAATGGACAACAAACCTCTGCCTTAAAACCTTTCTTCAAAACAAAGACAGGACAAAATACATCTCTTAAAGCCATAACTTAATCACAAAGTGATAGGGAGGGAGTATGAGACTTTGTTAGAGGGTTATTCCTTTAAGACCACTATCCAATTGGAGTGTCAGGATTGAGGGTGTGTCCTTTGTCAGAGGGAGTGATGTCATTACTCATGGGAGCACACTGATGAGCTTGATCTTAAAACATTTTTAAGCTCAGTATAAAAATTCCTTTGAAACCCATGTCTCAGAAATTTCAGGGACAGGTCATTCTGCTATAATGTGTGCTTTGTTAATGTAAGTTCACTGCAACATAATTGATGAATTGGTGACACTGTTTCTAAAGCACAAACATTTAAAATGTGTGTTGGCTGTAACGCAATTACATCACCAACACATTAAGCACTGTTTCCAAAGTGCGATTTATCAAAATGCAGGGTTGCACAATAATGCAACTGTTGTGATACAGAAGAATTACCTGTTCTCCATGACATTATTTCCTCCTGCATCTGAGATGCAGATTACAACGCCACCACAGGCAGGAGGCTGTAACTACAATGTGACATGTTTACATTGGAAAGTTGGCCCAGAAATTCAAACAATGTGGGGAAGATGAGAACAGGTGAGGCAATCTTGAGTCAACAATTTTGAATCAAGATGAAGTTGAATTGATATTTATCTACAGATCACCTGATTATTTTATTCCACTTTGTTAATAAAGGTAAAGTTGTTCATTACTAACAAGCTTGTTGCAATTTCTCACTTTTTGCCCAAGATGCAACATTCAGAAAGCATGTTCAGGTCTGAGTGGAGTCACACTTCTGTTCAGAGCTATTCGGCCATGTTGGCAGCACTCCATCTTGGGTAAGACAGGGTCACACAACAGCACTGGGGGAGCAGAAAGGATGAGGAAAAGGAGAAGCTTTTGTTTGGGGTTTCTGTCCATGCACTAAGAAGCACACACACTGAAGTTTAATTGTACTCCATTTGCTGAAGAATTCTGCTGGTAAATTGCTGTTTGTCCTGACGTACAGAACAAGAGCTTTATAGATCGAGCTGCCAAGGACAAAGGCAAGGAAGTTACGCTGAGTTTATAAAGCTCTGCTTAGTTTACATCATTGTGTCCAGTTCTGGTCAGTGCACTTCAGGAAGGATGTGAGAGTCTGAGAGGACATGGAAGAGATTTCCCTGAACAGCTCCAATGAGCAGGGATTTCAGTGACAGGGTTCATTTGGGGAAGCTGGGGCTGTTTCTCTCAGAGCGACGGTGACTGGGGGTGAATCTGACTGATGAGGATGAGATGGGGCCAGGTTTAGATCAGGGAGACAAAGGAAAGCTATTCCATTTGCTGATGATACAAGGACAAGGGGAGACATATTGAAGATTCAGGGTGGGATAGACAGAGCAGGGATTGTGAGGAAGGACTGCTATACACTGTGAGTGATAATAATCTGGATCTCACTGTCTACAAGGTGGGATGGAAAGGAAGATGCTCACTGATTTCAAACAGAATTTGGATGAATATTTTTTAGATTAGATTAGATTAGATTACTTACAGCGTGGAAACAGGCCCTTCGGCCCAACAAGTCCACACCGCCCCGCCGAAGCGTAACCCACCCATATCCCTACATCTACATTTACATTTACCCCTTACCTAACACTATGGGCAATTTAGCATGGCCAATTCACCTGGCCTGCACATCTTTGGACTGTGGGAGGAAACCGGAGCACCCGGAGGAAACCCACGCAGACACGGGGAGAACGTGCAAACTCCACACAGTCAGTCGCCTGAGGCGGGAATTGAACCCGGGTCTCAGGCGCTGTGAGGCAGCAGTGCTAACCACTGTGCCACCGTGCCGCCCAACCACTGTGCCACCGTGCCGCCCATTTGTGGGAAATAAACTCTCAGAACAATGAGGAGTGAGTCGGGAAATGGCACTGACTGGATTACTGTACAGAGACAGCTGGTATAGTTCAATGGACTGAATGGCTACCTGAGATCTCTATTGATCTCAGACGATCCGAACCAGTTCCCTTAACTGGACTCAGTACAACCTAACCCAACATCCCATGGGATTCGATTACACTGATAAAGCTTGAAACAGCCTTTCAGCTTCCTTTAACTGTTTGCCCCTCACAGACACAAACACCAGCAACAGTCAGAACAACAGCTACAATGAATATCCCAGCTCGTATTCCCAGGATCAGGACCACATGCAGACTCTCTCCTCTGCTATCTAGAAAACACAGAGAAAGAATTAATCACTTCCTGTCCATGTTCAATCTCTCTCAAGCTCCACTTCATTACAAATGTGGCAGTGATGCAGTGAGAATGTCACTGGGTGAGCAATTCAGAATCCAAAGCTAATGGTTCTGGGAACATTGGTTCACATTACATTGTTACAGATGGTGAAATTTAAATGTAATTAAAGATCTGTAATTAAAACATTTGCCTAATTGAGACCGTGTAACTATTGCTGATTGTTGTAAAAACCCAGCTAGTTCACTTATGGCCTTCCCTTATGAGAATCTACTGAAATTTTACCCGGCCTACCCTACATGTGATTCCAGACCCACAGCAATTTGACTGTCTCTGAACTGCCTTCCAAACCAGAAAAACTGGGATGAAATATAAAATATGTCTTTCTGAGCAATTAATGGTTTCTCAGAGACACCAAAGTGTCCGAGATCTTTTCACTGTGAACTTGCTGCAAGTGCCATTCTGACCTTCCACTTTAGTGGGGAGACGATGGTCTAGTGTTAATATCTCTACAGGAATCATCCAGAAAGCGCGGTGCTGTCTGGAGATTGCAGATTGGATCCATTATAGCTGATCGTGGAATGTGAATTCATTTAAAAATCTGGAATTCACAGTCCAATGATAGCCATAAAATCATTGAAGATCGTCAGCAAAACCCATCTGGTTCACTGATGTCTGTCAGGGAAGGGCAGTGCTGACATTATCAGGTCTGACTTACAGGAATGAATCTAGTGAATGAATCAAATCAAAGTGTGGGATATTGGAGACAGTGCAGGTTTGTCCTGTTTAATTCCCTGTCAAATGTTTCTCTCTATTTTGCACACAGGGTTGTGTTGTTGTGAATTGTTGGAGAGAAATCTGGAAACGCTGTTCACAGAGTGTGAAATCTATCTTGGTCTCGTGTAAATCAGCCATGATCTCAACAGACCACTGCACAAAATTTCAGATTCCATTAAATAAACAGCTCCAGACATTACCCAGAGACTGGAGGGAACTATGACAAGTGAGCATGTGAGAACCCTCCCTCTCTTTGTCACCTCAACCCATTCAACAACTGCCACAATCTCTAAACTCAACCAGCCCCTCACCCAACATCACCTCTGTGACATGCCACAGCCCATTCACTCATCATTTCCTCTGTAACCTCCTCCTTCTACTACATAACTCTGTAGCCTCCTCTATCCCCTCCAACCCCCTCCTTATCTCTGTCACCACCTCCTTCCATACATCCCTCCCTATGTCTGTAACATGCTCCAAATGCTACACACTACACTATATGTGTAAACCCGTTCGCCCGCCAAACCCCCTCCCTCTCTCTGTAACCTCCTCCAGACTCTACACCCTCTTCTTATTTCTGTAATCTCCTCCAGAACCTACACCCCCTTCTTATTTCTGTAACCTCCTCCAGACCCTACACCCCCTTCTTATTCCTGTAACCTCCTCCAGCCCCTACATCCCCTCCCTATATCTGTAAATCCCTCCAGTCCCTAGACCTCCTCCCTATCTCTGTAACCAACTCCAGCCCCTACACCCCTTCCCTATCTCTGTAAACCCCTCCAGCCCCTATGCCCCCTCCCTATCTCTGTAACCCCCTCCCGCCCCTACACCCTCTACCTATATCTGTAATCCCGTCCAGCCCCTACACCCCCCTCCCTATCTCTGTAACCCCCTCCCACTCCTACACCCCCTCCCTATAACTGTAATCCCCTCCAGCCCTTACACCCCCTTCCCCCATCTCTGTAGCCTCCTCCAGCCCCTACACTCCCTCCCTATCTCTGTAATCCCCTCCAGTCCCTACACCTCCTCCCTATCTCTGGAACCCCCTCCAACCCCTACACCCCCTCGCTGTCTCTGTAACGTCCTCCCACTGCACATACCTTCCTGTTTTGTGTAACCTCCTCCAGCCCCTACAATTGTCACTATCTCTGTAAGGTCTGCCAGCCCTTACACCTCTATCTCTGTTACCTCCTCCAGCCCAATGCTTTGTCAGAGCAGCAGTCGGAGAGGAGCAGAAAGGTTGGAGTCTTCACTCTGTCCAGAGGCAAGTCTCCTGAGGTGACCTCACAATTTAACAATCAGCTCAGGGAAAGAGGATTGGTTGTCTAGGAACCACTTTTCGAGGCTCAGAGTAAAACCTGTCGGGAGACAGAATGTAAAGTCCTTATCCTTGTGCCTTGTCATTCTTTAGGAATAGAGAAAGCACAAGAAATCTGATTTGTTGAGTAATGGGTAAGGTTGGGTAGTTTCTTCCTAGTTTATTGTTTGTACTTGCTAAGGAGAACTCGGCACTGCGGAATGCTCCTCCTACTAGAATGTGTGAAATCAAAGACACTTCCAGTCTCCTTGGTGACCATGTATTCAAGAAGTATAGTCAGCTGCAGCTCCTGATTTGGCACAAGGAGCAGATGCAGCTGCAGATGGAGTCATGATGGAGCATCCATGATGCTGAAGACATTGTGGATAGCACATATACTGAGCTGTTACACCATACGTAAGAGCTACACAGGCAGAAAGTTCTGGGGCAACCACCAGGAAGACTGTGGTCAGGTCATGCACAAGTCCCCTGTGGCTATTCCCTCACAAACAGATACCGCGTGCTGGATACGGTTGTTGGGGGTGGCCTATCAGGGGAAAGTTTGCAGTGTCGCAACTGGCTCTGCAGCATAGTGCAGGAAGTAAAAGGCTGGCTGGTCTTCAGTGACAGAGGACCCGTTTGTAAGAGGAACTGACAGGCAGTTCTGTGGTGCAGAAAATGGGGGGATACTAAATGAGTATTTTGCATCAGCATATACTGTGGAAAAGGATATGGAAGACATAGACTGTCGGGAATTGATGGTGACATCTTGCAAAATGTCCAGATTACAGAAAAGGAAGTGGTGGATGTCTTGAAATGCATAAAAGTGGATAAATCCACAGGACCTGATCAGGTGTACCCCAGAACTCTGTGGGAAGCTGGAGAAGTGATTGCTGGGCCTCTTGCTGAGATATTTGTATCATCGATAGTCACAGGTGAGGTGCTGGAAGACTGGAAGTTGGCTAACGTGGTGCTACTGATTAAGAAGGGCGGTAAAGACAAGCCAGGGAACTATAAACTGGTGAGCTTGACGTCAGTGGCGGGCAAGTTGTTGGAGGGAATCCTGAGGGACAGGATGTACGTGTATTTGGAAAGGCAAGGACTGATTAGGGAGAGTCAGCATGGACTTGTGCGTGGGAAATCATGTCTCACAAACTTGACTGAGTTTTTTGAAGAAGTAACAAAGAAGATTGATGAGGACAGAACATAAATGTGATCTATATGGACTACAGTAAGGCATTTGACAAGGTTCCCCATGGGAGACTGGTTAGCAAGTTTAGATCTCGTGGAATAAAGGGAAAACTAGTCATTTGGATACAGAACTGGCTCAAATGTAGAAGACATGGTGGTGGAGGGTTGTTTTTCAGACTGGAGGCCTGTGACCAGTGGAGTGCCACAAGGATCGGTGCTTTTTGTCCTCAACTTTTTGTCATTTACATAAATGATTTGGATGTGAGCATAAGAGGTACAGTTAGTATGTTTGCAGACGACACCAAAATTGGAGGTGTGTTGGACAGTGAAGAGGGTTACCTCAGATTACAACAGGATCTGGACCAGATGGGCCAATGGGCTGAGAAGTGGCAGATGGAGTTTAATTCAGATAAATGCGAGGTGCTGCATTTTGGGAAAGCAAATCTTAGCAGGACTTTTATACTTAATGGTAAGGGCCGAGGGAGTGTTGCTGAACAAAGAGACCTTGGAGTGCAGGTTCATAGCTCCTTGAAAGTGGAGTCGCAGGTAGATAGGATAGTGAAGAAGGCATTTGGTCTGCTTTCTTTTATCGGTCAAAATGTATTGAGTACAGGAGTTGGCATGACATATTGCGGCTGTACAGGACATTGGTTAGGCTGCTGTTGGAATATTGGGTGCAATTCTGGTCTCCTTCCTATCGGAAAGATGTTGAGAAACTCAAAAGGGTTCAGAAAAGATTTACAAGGATGTTGGTAGGATTGGAGAGTTGAGCTCTAGGAAGAGGCTAAACAGGCTGGGGCTGTTTTCCCTGAAGTGTCAGAGGCTGAGGGGTGACCTTATATGACTCTATAACTCTCTATGTCCACAAATGGGACTCTCGAACGGGATATTATCCTCCTGGTCAGAGCTCCAGAGTAGCTGCCAGGCATTCTGAAGGGGGAGGGTGAATAACCAGCTGTCGTGGTACATGTTTATATATAAAAAAAATGAAATGTGGTTCTGTAATACGAATTGAGAGAGTTAGGGAATAGATTAAAAAGGAAGTCATAAAATATCTTTGGCTGAAAGGATCAAGGAAAATCCCAAGGCTTTTTATAAGTATATTCAGAGCAAGTGCAGCATCTCCTCATAAGCTGCCTCTGCACATAGCTTTAGAAGGTCTGTAATGCTGATTTTTGATCTTACTTTTCATTTTTCTAATTCATACCTAAGATTTTGTGCCTAGATATCTTTGTTCCTAGGATCATGCCAGATATGGTGACTTTGTACACTTTTTGCTCTAGTGCCAGTGTATCATGACAGTTTTATGGCACAAAGTGAAATAACCAAATTAAACCAGCCATTGAACTACTGTATTTGCAACACAGTAACATTGTTGAAGGCCTCAACAAGCACCTCAATGGTTCCTAACCAGACGTTTGAATAAGCAATCCCAGACTTTGCAAATAATGAAATTTCAGAAACCAGTTTGTATCTGAAACAAAACACTTCACTATTTATTAAATACACAATAAGTTCAGCAAAGAGAAAATGATCTCTCTGTAATCTAATTAATGTTTACGTTTCAAACCCAAAACATTTGGTTTCAGACCCCATTCATACAAAAGACAGATAGACAGACAAACTAACATAAAAGAAATATCATAATTGGCCAGATTGCCGAAACCATTTTCATGTTGCATTGTTTCACAGGTAGGAATGGGGCTGCTTTTTCAAAACACTGATTAGGGTTACCTTCTCAGTTCACCCAGGCAAAAGCAGCAATACTTCTAATGCAACTCCCTACTCTTTGGAATTCTAAATGCCTACGTGACAGATTTGGTACAGAGCTTTCAAATCTTCATGCTGCCTTTGTTAGGAGCCAAGCTCATCTACACAGCAAATACACAAAATTACTTCAGTTCTGGTTCTGCCCTGATAGTCTGATTGCCTCTTCCTGAGGTCTCAATAGCCATTCAACAACTGCTGTCTGCTTCAACATAGGGCCTCTTCCAGACTTGCTGGAACCAATCCCCAGATACAGACCTTGTTAATAGCCACCTTCTGCTATCTGTTTAAACACAATACCCTTCACTTTGTCTGTTGGAATTCCTTTAACCAAGAATCTGCCTGCAATTAGCCTCCAGGCCTGCCCTCACAAACAGATGCTTGTTGATCTGCTATCTTCCTTTTACCACAAGCTGTCCCAAATTCCACAGTTCATTTTCAGCTCATACTTCCCAATTCACAACTCCAACCAAAACTGGTAAAACAATACAAACAAAAATAATGAGAGTTCTAACATTAGTTACTTCCTTTATTATCTGAGGCTGCATCCCATCAGGTCCAGGGGACTTGTTGGCCTTTTCTCCCACTAGTTTCCCTGGTTCATTTCCTCTTGTGAGAGTTACTGTATTTATTTCCTCCCCTTGGTTATTTTAGAATTTACTGGAATACAGTGGGACCACCTCTTATTTCATACTGTCCAGTGATGTGCAGGTTAGTGTGGATTGGCCATGCAAAATTGTCCTATCGTGTCTAGGGATGTGTAAGCTAGGTGAGTTAGCCAATGGAAATGTGGGGATATGAAGCTAGGCTGTATCTGGGATGCTCATCAGGGAGTCAATGTGGACCTGATGGGCTGAATGGACTCTTTACACCCTGCAGACATTCTATGATTGATTGTATCTCTTCTCTGCCCCACATTCCAGGATTCAATTTGGTAAACCCTCAATGTGCTGACTTTAAGGTAAGGAAATCCTTCCTCAGCTGAAGTGACTCAAGCTGTAAACTGTCAATACCTCCCAACTGTCATTTGAGGTGACTGACAAATGGCCATAAAATGAAGCACATCTTAAGACTTCCATCATTCTGCTGACATTGGGTCATATCCACGGGGCCCATGCTGTCCTGGGAGTAGAGCAATGTTAACACTGAGGGCTGTGCTGAACACTTAGTGTGAGGGCAGGGAGTCAGACATCAATATCAGGGCTGCTTACTTACTCCCAAACGTTATCCTGCGACCGTCCGACCTGTTGGCACCGACTGTGTTCCCCGCCTCACAGGAGTACACACCCTCCTGTTTGTGAGTGATTCTGTACAAGGTCAGGTCTCTCTCAGATGATTCCAGAGGCTCAGTCTCCTCTCCCTGTCTCCGTTCCCACTTGTACCAGCTGGTTGGGGGGTTGCTGTCGCTGGTGCAGCTCAGAGTGATGTTGTCACCTTCGTATATCGTACTGTCCGATGGAGAGACTGACACCTGCATGTTCCGAGGGGCATCTGACAGAAAGGAACAAGACTCTCAGTGAGATATAGCATTACTTGAGCATCCCTCACTAAGGGAGACATTGCAAGGGGTGACATAACAGGAATATCGGTCAGAGATCCCACAGGGCAGATAAATTGACAATTCTTCAATTAAAGGGCTCAGCTTTTAAGGAAGAGAAAGGGTGAGAGGTAAAACAGATTAGGGACAGATTGCCAAAGTTCAGGGCTGCGAATGGGAGGGTGAATCGGGAAATACTCAAGAGGCTGAAACTGGAAGGGGTTACAAGGATAAGAGGGGGTGTAGGGAATGGGGATCATTACGGAGACAGAGAGGGATGTAGGGACTGGTGGAGGTCCAGAGTAGGGAGGAGTGTAAGGACCAGTGGAGGGTACAGAGACAGAGAGGGGTGTCAAGGCTGGAGAATGATACAAGGATAGGGAGAGGTTTTGGGACCAGAGGGAGGGAGAGAAATATGGAGGGGGTAGGTACTGGAGAATGTTATGGAGATAGGGAGGAGTGTCGGGACAGGAGGGGGTTACAGAGATAGGGAGCGGGTGTAGGGGCTGGAGGGGGTTACAGAGATAGGGAGGGGGTGTAGGGGCTGGAGGGGGTTACAGAGAGAGGAAGGGGGTGATGGAGGATGTTGAAAGCCAAGAATGGGAATTTTATAATCGATGTGTCGCTGGACTGGGGAACAATGCAGGAGAGGGAGTCAGAGGAGGGTGATTGGGGAAAGGGACTCGTTGTGAATTCACAGACCGGGGGACAGTGAAGTTTTGGATAAATAGCTCTCATGCAGTGAGTAGTGACAGAGACCGGGGAGTTTACATTGGGAAAAGGTCAACCTAGGAATGTCACTCACAGAGCACCTCGATCCTGAAGCTCTTTGAGGTTTGACTTCCAATAATGTTTTCCGCTTCGCAGTAATAATCTCCAGATTCCGTTGGGGTGATGGAGCGTATGGTCAGGATGTTCCCTGTCCCCTTGTTAACGGCTGTGTTCACATTGTCCTTATACCAGGTGTAGCGAGCTCCTGGATTACTCCTGGAGTTACAGGTCAGGGTAACCCGGTCTCCCTCCTTCACCTCTCCCTGTGGCTCACTGCGAACAATGGTAACATCTCCAGGACCATCTACAAGAGGAATTACAGCTCGATTCAGGTCAGGGAGAGGAATAAGGCTGTGGAGCATTTTGGAACATTATTCCAAATCCCCTCATAAATGCTGCCTCTGAGCACTGACATTAGTTCAGACAGAGAACACTAGCATTCCTCAGAAATCACATCATGGAATATGCCATTCAGCCCGTCTGCTCAGTTCCAGAATTTCTCATTCTCGACTGCATCTTCATCTCTAATGCCTGATGATCTATCCATACTATGAGGACCAAGGAACTGGGCAATAATGTGCAGATGGTTTGGATGGAGCTGTTTTTATCAGGTGTGTCCAGGAGAGTTTCCTTACTCAGTACGTAGACAGACCGACGAGGGGAGAGGCCATTTTGGATTTGGTGCTCGGCAATGAGCCAGGACACGTGTCAGATCTCGCGGTGGGAGGACACTTTGGTGACAGTGACCACAACTGCCTCACATTTACCATTGCCTTGGAGAGGGAAATGAGCAGTTACCAAGGGAAGATATTTAATTAGGGAAAAGGAAATTATGACACAATAAGACAGAATTTGGAAAGTACAGACTGGGAGCAATTATTCCACAGAAAGGGGGAAGATTAAGAAACCTTGGATGACGAGAACAGAGGAGCTTCTCGTCAAAAGGAAGAAGGCAGCTTCTGTAAGATGGAGGAAGCAAGGATCCAGCACAGCTTTAGAGGATTACAGGCTTGCTAGAAAGGAGCTCAGAAATGGACTATGAAGAGCCAGGAGGGGGCACGAGAAAGGCTTGGCAGGAAGGATTAGGGAGAATTCAAAGGCATTTTACTCATACGTGAGGAATAGGAGAATGATCAGGGAGAAGGTAGGGCTGATCAGGGATAGTGGAGGAAACTTGTGTGTGCAGTCTGAGCAGATAGGGGAAGCTCTGAACGAGTCTTTTTTGCTTCAGTTTTCACAAAGGAAAGGGATCTTGTTGTGAATAAGAATTTTGAGGAGCTGGGATACAGGCTTCACCAGTTCAAGATTGATGAAGTTGGTGTGCTGAAAATGTTGGCAAACATGAAGATTGATAAGTCCCCAGGGACACCCCAGATTTATCCTCAGCTGCTCCAGGAAGCGAGAAAGGAGGTTGCTAAACCGCTAGCGAACATCTTTGCTTCCTCACTCTCCATGGGAGTTGTACCGGAGGGTTGGAAGGAGGTGAATGTTGTTCCTCTTTTCAAGAAGGGTAATAGGGACATCCCTGGCAATTACAGACCAGTCACTCTTACATTTGTGGTCACCAAGGTTTGGGAAAGAATTCTGAGGGATAGGATTTGTGACTATTTGGAAAAGCATAGCGTGATTAAAGGCAGTCAGCATGGCTTTGTGAGGGACAGGTCATGCCTCACAAATCTTATTGAGGAGGTGACAAGACAGGTTAATGAAGGTTGAGTAGTGGATCTGGTGTACATGGACTTCAGCAAGGCATTTGATAAGATTCCCCTTCGTAGCTTCATTCAAGTAGACAGGATAGTGAAAAAGGCGTTTGATGTGCTTTCCTTTATTGGTCAGTGCATTGAGTGTCAGAGGTGGAAGGTCATGTTGCAGCTGTACAGGATATTGGTGAGGCCACTTGCGGAATACAGTGTTGAATTCTGGTCTCCCTGCTATAGGAAAGATTTTCTGAAACTTGAAAGGGTTCAGGAAAGATTTACATGGATGTTGCTGAGTTGGCGGGTCTGAGTTAGAGGGAGAGGCTGAATCAGCTGGGGCTGTTTTCCCGGGAGCGTCAGAGGCTGAGGGAGGTTTATAATATCATGAGGGGCATGGAAAAGGTGAATGGCTAAAGTCTTTTTCCCTAGGGCAGGGTAATCCAAAACTAGAGGGCATAGGTTTAAGGTGAGAGGGAAAAGATATAAAATGGACCTAAGGGTGGAGGCTGGTACAGTTACAACATTTCAAAGGCATCTGGATGAGTATATGAAGAAGAAGGATTTAGAGGGATATGGGCCAACTACTGCAAATGGAACTAGATTAATTTAGGATATCTGGGTCGGCATGGAATAATTGAACCAAAGGGTCTGTTTCCTGCTGTACATCTCTGTGGCTCGATGACACTTGCATTCCCATGTATTTTTGTCTGCTTAGCTTCAGGACATTCACTTTTCCTAACCAAGTCACAAGTAGATTTTGTAAATAATTGTGGTCCCAGCACTGATCCCTGTGATCCTCTCCTTGTTACAGGCTGCCATTCTGAAAATGTCCCTCTTATCCCAACTCCCTGTCTTCTCTTCGTTAGGGAGACCTCTATCCGTGCTCATAAACTACCTCCATCACCATGGGCTCTGGTCTTATTAAACAGCCTCATGTGTGGAACCTTGGCAAATACTTTCTGCAAACTCAATATATTACATTCACTCCAAGCCCCTTTATCAATCCTGCTTGTAAACTCCTCAAAGAATTCTAGTAAATTTCTGAGTCATGACTTCCCCTTCATGAAGCCATACTGTCTCTGCCTAATCACACTGTGTATTTCTAAACAGCCTACTATTACATCCTTTTGAATCCTCTCTAACATTTTCCCAGAAACAAATGTTAAGCTAACACACCAGTGGGAACCTATTTTTTCTCTCCTCTTTTTTCAACAAAGGTGTTGCATTAGCAGTTTCCCAATCCACTGGGACTTTTCCTGAATCGATGGATTGCTGGGACATTACCATAAGTACCTCTCTGTAACTAATTCCTTGAATATCCTGGGATATATCCCATCAGGATCAGAGGACCTATCAGCTTTTAGTCCCATTAGTATATTTCCTGGTCATTGTAGTGATTTTGCCCATTGGTTATGTCAGAGCTCACTGGAACGCAGTGGGATAGCCTCTCATTCCTGGCAACCCCAGAGAAGATCAGCCTGATGGACTGTATCACTCCTCAGCCCCACGTTCCAGGAATCAAGCAGGAGAACTGCCAACTGTGTAGGGTGAGGAAATCCTTCCTCAGTTAAGGAGACCACAGCAGTAAACCGTGAAAACCTCCCAGTCATCAACTTGAGGGAATTAGCGAATGAGCAATTCCTGAGGCCCTCTTTCATTCTGCCGACATTGGGTAAGGTTTTTCATACATTTGTGGGATATAGGTTTCACTGGCTGGGCCTGGCATTTATTCCTTGTCTCTACTTGCCCCTTGAGAAGGTGGGGGTGACCTGCTGCAGTCCATGTGCTGTGGGATAGACCCACTATGTCACTTTGGGAGGGTTTTCCAGAATTCTGACCCAGGAAGGAACGGCCAATATATTTCCAAGTCGGGATGGTGAGGGGCTCGGGGGGAATCTTTCAGGGGGGTGGTGTTCCCATGTATCTGCTGCCCCTTGTCCTTCTAGGTGGAAGTGGCCGTGGGTTTGGAAGGTGCGGCCTGAGGATCTTTGGTGAGTTTCTGCAGTGCATCTTGTAGCTGGTACACACTGCTGTTACTGAGGGTCGGTGGGGGAGGGAGGGGATGGTACACACTGCTGTAACTGAGGGTCGGTGGGGGGGAGGGAGGGGATGGTACACACTGCTGTTACTGAGGGTCGGTGGGGGGAGGGAGGGGATGGTACACAATGCTGTTACTGAGGGTCGGTGGGGAGAGGGAGGGGATGGTACACACTGCTGTTACTGAGCATCGGTGGGGGGAGGGAGGGGATGGTACACACTGCTGTTACTGAGGGTCGGTGGGGGGGGGGGAGGGAGGGGATGGTACACACTGCAGTTACTGAGGGTCGGTGGGGGGAGGAAGGGGATGGTACACACTGCTGTTACTGAGGGTCGGTGGGAGGGAGGGAGGGGAAGGTACACACTGCTGTTACTGAGGGTCGGTGGGGGGAGGGAGGGGATGGTACAAACTGCTGTTACTGAGGGTCGGTGGGGGGGAGGGAGGGGATGGTACACACTGCTGTTACTGAGGGTCGGTGGGGGGAGGGAGGGGATGGTACACACTGCTGTTACTGAGGGTCGGTGGGGGGGAGGGAGGGGATGGTACAAACTGCTGTTACTGAGCGTCGGTGCGGGAGGGAGGGGATGGTACACACTGCTGTAACTGAGGGTCGGTGGGGGGGAGGGAGGGGAAGGTACACACTGCTGTTACTGAGCGTCGGTGGGGGAGGGAGGGGATGGTACACACTGCTGTAACTGAGGGTCGGTGGCGGGGAGGGAGGGGATGGTACACACTGCTGTTACTGAGGGTCGGTGGGGGGAGGGAGGGGATGGTACACAATGCTGTTACTGAGGGTCGGTGGGGAGAGGGAGGGGATGGTACACACTGCTGTTACTGAGCATCGGTGGGGGGAGGGAGGGGATGGTACACACTGCTGTTACTGAGCATCGGTGGGGGGAGGGAGGGGATGGTACACACTGCTGTTACTGAGGGTCAGTGGGGAGAGGGAGGGGATGGTACACACTGCTGTTACTGAGCGTCGGTGGGGAGAGGGAGGGGATGGTACACACTGCTGTTACTGAGGGTCGGTGGGGGATGGAGGGGAATGAACACACTGCAGTTACTGAGGGTCGGTGGGGGGAGGGAGGGGATGGTACACACTGCTGTTACTGAGTGTCGATGGGGGAGGGAGGGAGGGGATGCTTGTGGGTGTGGGGCTAATCCAATGGGGGCTGCTTTGTCCCTGGGTGGTGTCGAGCTTCTCGAGTGTTGTTGGAGCTGCCCCCATCCAGGGGCAAGTGGGAGTATTCCCTCGCCCTCCTGCCTTGGGCCTTGTCGATGGTGGGACAGGCTTTGGGGGGAATCAGGAGGGGAGTTACTCGCTGCAGGATTCGTAGCCTCTGACCTGGTCTTGTAGCCACTGTGTTTATGTGGTGGGTCCAGTTGGGGTTCCCCCAGAATATTGACACTGGAGGGATTCTGTGAGGGACCATACTGTCCTGGGAGTAAAGCAATGTTAACACTGAGGGCTGAGCTGAACACTCAGGGTGAGGGCAGGGGGTCAGAGGTCAATATCAGGGCTGCTTACTTACTCACAACCTCTATCCTGCGACCCTCCGACCTGTTGGCACCGACTGTGTTCCCCGCCTCACAGGAGTACACACCCTCCTGTTTGTGAGTGATTCTGTACAAGGTCAGGTCTCTCTCAGATGATTCCAGAGACTCAGTCTCCTCTCTCTGTCTCCGTTCCCACTTGTACCAGCTGGTTGGGGGGTTGCTGTCGCTGGTGCAGCTCAGAGTGATGTTGTCACCTTCGTGTATCGCACTGTCCGATGGAGAGACTGACACCATCACATTCCGAGGGGCATCTGACAGAATGGGACAAGACCCTCAGTGAGAGACAGCATAACTTGAGCATCACTCACTCAGGGAGACATTGCAAGGGGTGACGAAGCAGGAAAATCGGTCACAGATCCCACAGGGCAGATAAATGGACAGTTCTTCAGTCAATGGGGTCAGTTTATAAGGAAGAGAAAGAAAAAAGGAGGGAAACAGTTTAGGGACAGAATGCCAAACGTCAGAGCCAGAAAGGGAAGAGCGATGGGAAACGGGAAATATTCCAGAGGCGGAAACTGGAGGAGGTTACTGAGAAAGGAAGGGGGTGTAGGTGCCAGAGGGGGTTACAGAGACAGGGAGGGGGTGTAGGGGCTGGAGGGGGTTACAGAGATAGGGAGGGGGTGTAGGGGCTGGAGGGGGTTACAGAGACAGGGAGGGGGTGTAGGGGCTGGAGGGGTTATAGAGATAGGGAGGGGCTGTAGGGGCTGGAGGGGGTTACGGAGATAGTGGGGGGTGTAGGGGCAGAAGGGGGTTAAAGAGATGAGCGGGGTTAGGGGCTGGAGGGGGTTACAGAGATAGGGAGGGGGTGCAGTGGCTGGGAGGGGTTACAGAGATAGGGAGGTGGGCGAGGGGCTGGCGGGGGTTACAAAGATAGGGAGGCATGTAGGGGCTGGAGGCGGTGTAGGGGCTGGAGGGGGTTACAGAAATAGGGAGGGAAGCAGGGATGGAAGGAGGTTGCAGAGATAGAGAAGGGTGTGGCGCCGGGAGGCGGTTACAGAGATAGGGAGCGGGTGTAGGGGCTGGAGGGGGTGACAGAGATAGGGAGGGGGTGTAGGGGCTGGAGGGGGTGACAGAGATAGGGAGGGGGTGTAGGGGCTGGAGGGGGTTACAGAGATAGGGAGGGGGTGTAGGGGCTGGAGGGGGTTACAGAGATAGGGAGGGGGTGTAGGGGCTGGAGGGGTTTACAGAGATAGGGAGCGGGTGTCGGGGCTGGAGGGGGTAACAGAGATAGGGATGGGGTCTAGTGGCTGGAGGGGATTACAGAGATAGGGAGGGGGTGTAGGGGCTGGAGGGGATTACAGAGATAGGGAGGGGGTGTAGGGGCTGGAGGGGATTACAGAGATAGGGAGGGGGTGTAGGGGCTGGAGCGGGTGACAGAGATAGAGAGGGGGTGATGGAGGGTGTTGAAAGCCAAGAATGGGAATGTTACAATCGAGGTGTTGCTGGACTGGGGAATGATGCAGGAGAGGGAGTGAGAGGAGGGTGACTGGGGAAAGGGACTCACTGTGAGTTCAGAGACTGGGGGGGCAGTGAAGTTTTGGATAAATAGCTCTCATGCAGTGAGTAGTGACAGAGACCGGGGAGTTTACATTGGGAAAAGGTCAACCTGGGAATCTCACTCACACAGCACCTCGATCCTGAAGCTCTTTGAAGTTTGTTTTCCAATAATGTTTTCCGCTTTGCAGTAATAATCTCCAGATTCCGTTGGGGTGATGGAGCGTATGGTCAGGATGTTCCCTGTCCCCTTGTTAACTGCTGTGTTCACATTGTCCTTATACCAGGTGTAGCGAGCTCCTGGATTACTCCTGGAGTTACAGGTCAGGGTAACCCGGTCTCCCTCCTTCACCTCTCCCTGTGGCTCACTGCGAACAATGGTAACATCTCCAGGACCATCTACAAGAGGAATTACAGCTCGATTCAGGTCAGGGAGAGGGATAACACTGTGGAACATTCACCCAAATCTCCGAATAAATGCTGCCCCTGAGCACTGACATCATTTCACAGAAAGACCACCAGAATTCCTCATATCCTGAAATAGGCCATTCATCCCCTCTTCTCCATGCTAGAATTTCTCATTCCCAAGTGCACCTTCCTCTGTAATGCCTGAATATCCAACTGTAGTGTGGAGACCCGGGATCCAAACACAGTGCTCCGAGTGTGGTCTGGGGGCTATTTTCTGGTTACCCCACACCCTCTTTACTTACACTGTACATTAATGTGTTTGGGTGTAGAATCCCGGGAGCTGACAGAATTCCGCGCTCTACAGATGTAGCTACAAGATCCATCAATCCTGGTGGGTTGAATCCTAATCGTGTCGGTATTTTCTCGCAGATTGTTCCGTTGTCTGTTGCACATTTTCCTCCAGCTGTAGGTATGAACCGGGGGGTTGGCTTCACCTCGACACGTTAACGTGATCTCGGTCCCCTCCTTCACTGTATCCTCAGAAATAATCTCCACGTTTCTCGGTCCATCTGTTGGGAGAGAGAGAGAGAGAGAGAGACGTGATTCCAAGATTTCAGAATCCCTCACATATCCAGGTCCACAGAAGACAGGGGTCTCCGAGGGGTGGGGTGGGGCAACACCAGAAAGATCCCTGATCGGAAATGAAACCAGGAAAAGTGACAAAGAGGCAAAAACGCAATATCTGAATTTGCGTAGCGCCTGCTGAAGAAGATGTTGCATTGAAAAGGGTGAAACAGTAATGTGACTGCAAGTTGCTTCAACAACATCAGGAGAATAGGTCGGTGTCATGAATGTCTGGGAGGAAAGAAAGAGATGGAGAGGTGAAGCGAGGGAATATCTGAGCTCAGGGTCGTAGGCAGCCAATAGCAGAGCCGGTGATGGGATTCAGGCGCTACTCTGGAGGCCAGGACTCGAGGAGGTTACAGAGACAAGGAGGGGGTATAGGGACTGAGGGGAGGGGTTGTAGGGGCTGGAGGGGGTTACAGAGAGAGGGAGGGGATGTACGGCTTGGAGGGAGTTAGAGAGATGGGGAGGGGGTGTAGGGGCTGGAGGGGGTTACAGAGATAGGGAGTGGGTGTAGGAGCTGGAGGAGGGTACAGGGATAGGGAGGGGGTGTAGGGGCTGGAGGGGGTTACAGAGATAGGGAGGGGGTGTAGGGGCTGGAGGAGGTTACAGAGATAGGGAGGAGGTGTAGGAGCTGGAGGAGGGTACAGGGATAGGGAGGGACATGAAGTTTTAGCTCAGTATAATGTGAGAGTTTGTTGGTGAGTGGGACTCTCAGACTGATGACACTCACACTGAATATCCAGTCGTATGGGATCAGATTTCTTTTCACCCACGGTGTTCCCCGCTGTACAGGTGATCTCACAGCCAACATCTTCAACAGAAGCGTAGAATGAACATTGAGACCTCCATTGTCTCCCAGAACAGAGAGACATCGAACCGTGTGGACACTCCTTCCACCAGCGATAGGAAACTGCTGCTGGATGGCCATCAGACTGACAGCTGAGGGATGTCCACACTCCAGCTCGAACTGAAGGCGGGAATGTGATTCGGACACTGGTCGGAGCATCTGGAAATAAACACCCAACACCATTAGGACTGACCCTCTGACAGTGCCCTCTCCCTCAGCACTGACCCTCCCACAGTGCCCACTCACTCAGCACTGACCCTCTGACAGTGCCCACTCCCTCAACACTGACCCTCTGACAGTGCCCACTACCTCAGCACTGACCCTCTGACAGTGCCCACTCCCTCAGCACTGACCCTCCGACAGTGCCCACTCCCTCAGCACTGACCTTCCAACAGAGCGGCATTCCCTCAGCACTGACCCTCCGACAGTGCGGTACTCCCTCAGCACTGACCCTCCGACAGTGCGGCACTCCCTCAGCACTGACCCTCCGACAGTGCGGCTCTCCCTCAGCACTGACCCTCCATCAGTGCGGCATTACATCAGCACTGACCCTCCAACAGTGCGGCACTCCCTCAGCTCTGACCCTCCGACAGTGCGACACTCCCTCAGCACTGACCCTTTGACAGTGCGGCACTCCCTCAGCACTGACCCTCCGAGAGTGCGGCACTCCCTCAGCACTGACCCTCCAAGAGTGCAGCATTACATTAGCACTGACCCTTCGACAGTGCGGCACTCCCTCAGCACTGACCCTCCGACAGTGCGGCACTCCCTCAGCACTGACCCTCCGACAGTGCAGCACTCCCTCAGCACTGACCCTCCGACAGTGCGGCACTCCCTCAGCACTGACCCTCTGACAGTGCCCACTCCCTCAGCACTGACCCTCCGACAGTGCCCACTCCCTCAGCACTGACCCTCCGACAGTGCGGCACTCTATCTGCATGTGCCCTTGAATGATTAATGTACAGAAGCTGTTTGACCAGGTTTGGAAATACCAGGTGAATGAATTCAGGAGCTGTGTTTCTGGGGATACTCACACTGCACCTTGATGTTGATGGTGTGTGATCTTCCTGTCCCAACGTTGTTTCTAGCCTCACACTGATAATTCCCACTGTCGTCCTTGCTGATGCTTTCAAACAGCAGTATCTGCCCGCTGACTGGCTTGTTCTGAGTGAGTCTGTACCAGCTGTACCCTGAGACTGCAGGGTCACTGTTCTGACTGGTACAGCTAATATTCACAGTGTCACGCTCGTTCACAGACGTTAAATCTCTCCATGCGTCACCATTCACACTGTGTGCAATCTGAAAATCTCTCGGTTTATCTGAAACAGAGGTTTGTTACCAATCTGGTTAATGTTGACATGGTGGGAAATGTTTTACTGATGGTGTTGTCACTGAAGTTTCCATTCGGCCCCTCTGCTCCATGCTAGGGTTTCTGTTCCAGATCAGCTTCCTCAGCACCTCATCTTCATCTCCCTCTCTCCCTCGTGTGTTTAACCAGCTTCCCCTGCACCAATGCATGGAAAGGATTCACTTCCACAGGGAGTTGTCGGAGTGAGTCCCACATGCCCTGCCCTCCAACTCCCTGTCGGAGTGAGTCTCACATTCCCAGCCCTCCAACTCCCTGTGGGAGTGAGTCTTGCATTCCCAGCCCTCCAACTCCCTGTCGGAGTGAGTCTCACATTCCCAGCCCTCCAACTCTCTGTGGGAGTGAGTCTCACATTCCCAGCCCTCCAACTCCCTGTTGGAGTGAGTCTCACATTCCCAGCCCTCCAACTCCCTGTGGGAGTGAGTCTCACATTCCCAGCCCTCCAACTCCCTGTCGGAGTGAGTCTCACATTCCCTGGCCTCTAACTCCCTGTGGGAGTGAGTCTTACATTCCCAGCCCTCCAACTCCCTGTGGGAGTGAGTCTTACATTCCCAGCCCTCCAACTCCCTGTGGGAGTGAGTCTCACATTTGTTGGCCTCTAACTCCCTGTGGGAGTGAGTCCCACATTCGCCTCTCCCCCAACTCTCTGGGTGAAGATGTTTCTCCTGAATTCCCAATGGGAGTTATTCAGGACTTTGTCTTACCGACGGCCTCTCCTTCCGGTCACTCCCTCCCACTGTACCACCTCCCCTCACCAACACACACAGAAGTGGAAATATCTTCCATCTGACTCCCTGAGAGAAATCCTTTTAAGAATTGTAAACACATCGATCAGGTCACTCCCTCAGACCCCTCTTCTCGAGAGAAACCTGCCTCAGTCTGTTCACAATCTCCCAATGGTTATAACCTCCAGATTGGGTATCGTAGTTGGAATAATGAGATAGGAAATACAGACCGTGTTTTGAGTGTGGTCTATCCAAAGGATACAGACACTGGACCTGTGCACAGTGCTCCAACTGAGGATCTATCTGAGGGATACAGAGACTGGAACTGTGTACAGTGCTCCAACTGAGGGTCTATCTGAGGGATACGGAGACTGGAACTGTGAACGGTGCCCCGGGTGTGGGTCTAACTGAGGGATATAGAGTTCTGCGGAGCTGTGCACTGTGCTGTGAGTGTGGGTCTAACTCAGGGATATACAGTCTGGGGAGCTGTGCACTGTGCTGTGAGTGTGGGTCTAACTCAGGGATATACAGTCTGGGGAGCTGTGCACAGTGCTGTGAGTGTGGGTGTAACTGAGGGATATACAGTCTGGGGAGCTGTGCACTGTGCTGTGAGTGTGGGTCTAACTCAGGGATATACAGTCTGGGGAGCTGTGCACAGTGCTGTGAGTGTGGGTGTAACTGAGGGATATACAGTCTGGGGAGCTGTGCACAGTGCTGTGTGTGCGGGTCTAACTGAGGGATATACAGTCTGGGGAGCTGTGCACAGTACTGTGAGTGTGTGTGTAAGTGAGGGATAGACAGTCTGGGGAGCTGTACACAGTGCTGTGAGTGTGGTCTAACTGAGGGATATACAGTCTGGGGAGCTGTGCACAGTGCTGTGAGTATGGGTATAACTGAGGGATATACAGTCTGGGGAGCTATGCACAGTGCTGTGAGTGTGGTCTAACTGAGGGATATACAGTCTGGGGAGCTGTGCACAGTACTATGAGTGTGTGTGTAAGTGAGGGATATACAGTCTGGGGAGCTATGCACAGTACTGTGTGTGTGGGTGTAACTGAGGGATGTACAGTCTGGGGAGCTGTGCACAGTGCTCCCAGTTCTCCACTTGTGCTCACCTCTCATTGTGTTGCCTTCGGCCTTCCCTCCATCTCCCTCTGATTATCCCCATCCTGCCGCGAGTATTTCCTCACTGGGTACCTGAACGAGACTCAGTTCCCCCAATAACCCTCCACACAGAGGTCTGTGGCACTTACACTGCCCTCTCAATTCAATACCCTCCGACCTGCCGCTCCCAATCCTGTTCCTCACTTCACAGAAATATTCCCCAAACTGTGAGTAGCTGATGTCTCTGATTTCCATGGTTTGACGCCGAGCGCTGGGGAGCCAAGCTCCGTCCTGATACCAGGAATACCCGGTGATGGCTGGTTGACTGTAGAGGACATCACACTGTAAGGTAACAGAGTCCCCTTCCTGCAGTCTGTCTTTGTGTCCCTCGGTCAGTGAGATACTGACATTGCGAGGTTTATCTGAAAGTGAACAAACAGACAGAGTGAGCCATTCTCGAGAAGGTCACACCTCAGACACCTAGGGAGGGGTCAGGGAGAGAGGATCCGAAACATTCAGTCAGTGTTTAGCTGTAAGGAGGAGAGACAGTGGGAGGGAGGGACAGAGTGGGGGAGGGAGAGAGATGGAGAGAGAGAGAGAGAAAGAGAGAGAGAAAGTGAGGGAGAAATGGAGAGAGAGAAACCATGAGAAAGTATGAGAGAGAGAGAGAGAGAAACAGAGAGTGAGTGAGAGAGAGAGAGAGAGAAGGTGGAAAGATTTCCGGAAGGAATTCCAAAGCTCTGATCTCCCAGCCATGTGAGGCACAGCGCCAATGGTGGAACGCTGGGAATTGGGGGATACTCGAGTGTGTGGGATTGGAGAAGGTCCCAGAGATAGGGAGCGTAGGTAGGGGCTGGAGGGGGTTACAGAGATAGGGAGGAGGTGCAGGGTCTGGAGGGGGTTACAGAGATAGGGAGGGTGTGTAGGGGGCTGGAGGGGGTAACAGAGATAGGGATGGGGTCTAGTGGCTGGAGGGGATTACAGAGATAGGGAGGGGGTGTAGGGGCTGGAGGGGGTTACATAGATAGGGAGGGGGCGTAGGGGCTGGAGGGGGTTATAGAGATAGGGAGGGGGTGTAGGGGCTGGAGGACATTACAGAGATAGCAAGAGGGTGTAGGGGCTGGAGGAGGTTACAGAGAAAGGGAGGGGGTGTAGGGGCTGGAGGGGATTACAGAGATAGGGAGGGCGTGTAGGGGCTGGAGGGGGTTTCAGAGATAGGGAGGCGATGTAGGGGCTGGAGGGGGTTACAGAGATAGGGAGGGGATGTAGGGGTTACAGAGATAGGGAGGGGGTGTAGTGGTTGGAGGGGGGTTACAGAGATAGGGAGGGGGCATAGGGGCTGGAGGGGATTACAGAGATAGGGAGGGGGTGTAGAGACTGGAAGAGGTGGCAGAGAGAGAGAAGGTGTGCAGGGGCTGGAGGAGGTAACAGAGATCGGGAGGGGCTGTAGGGGTCAAAGTAGGTTACAGAGATAGTGAGGGGTGTATGGGCTGGAGGAGGCTACAGAGATAGGTAGGAATTATTTGAAATCCCATGCAGACTAATCCTATGCTCCCCCTTGCTTCCTGTTATGAAGATGTGGATGTACTGCGCTTGTAAGAGAGTTAAACACTCACAGAACCACCTGACAGCACCAAATGTTCTCAATGACCTAACAATATAACACTTGGTCGAAAGCTAGGTTTGCTGGGTTGCTGAGAATTGACAAAACAAATTCGAGTGAGGCCAATCAGTTTAAATTATACCCTGAAAAATACCAAATTCCAATCAAGTTTGAATTTAGTTTTTTGACAATTTTAAAGGTCAATGACATAATCCGATGGTTTGGGGGTAAAAGACTGAGGAAAATCGAACAGTTGGGAGGAGAGCTGCCAAGCCAGTAGCATGTAGAGATTGCCTGAAAAATCGCTCTCTTAAAGGTACCTTTATCGATGAATGATCTGTGAAGCAGAATCCCCTAGAAGGAGGAATGAAGACAGGAATACAGAGAAGAACACAACGCTGTCTTTTGAGATAAGAAGTTTTGTTTTGTAAATTTTAATCGGGGTTTAATTAGACTAGTATTGCAGAAGGGAAAGTAAAAGATAGGTTATAGGAAGGAGATGAAAACAGTTGCTGGTTAGTTATTCTCTCGTATACCTTAAGAAATAAAGTTGTTAATTTTTCTTTCAAATAGTTCTTGACCTCTCGAATTTTCACAGATTACTGCAGGGGATAAATCTTTTTTGTGTTGCAGGTTTAAATTAAGCAGGAGGGGTTACCCATGTCATAATACTCCTCATTCCTATTAATATTCCACCCAGTCTAATCCCACTCTCCCCTCACTCCTCACATCCTTTAATATCCCACCCAGTCTAATCCCACTCTCCCCCTCACTTCCCACAACCTATAATATCCCACCCAGTCTAATCACACTCTCCCCCTCACTCCCCGCTCCCCTTAATAGCCCACCCAGTCTAATCCGACTCTCCCCTCACACCCTTAATATCCGACGCAGTCTAATCCCACTCAATCCCTCATTCCCCACACCCTTTAATATCCCAACCAGTCTAATCTCACTCTCCCCTCACTCCCCACTCCCTTTAATATCCCACCCAGTCTAATGCCACTCTCCCCTCACTTCCCACACCCCTTAATATCCCACCCAGTCTAATCCGACTCTCCCCTCACACCCTTAATATCCCACCCAGTCTAATCCCACTCTCCCCCTCACTCCCCACACCCTTTAATATCCCAACCAGTCGAAACTCACTCTCCCCCCTCACTCCCCACTCCCTTTAATATCCCACCAAGTCTAATCCCACTCTCCCCCTCACTCCCCACTCCCTTTAATATCCCACCCAGTCTAATGCCACTCTCCCCTCACTTCCCACACCCCTTAATATCCCACCCAGTCTAATCCGACTCTCCCCTCACACCCTTAATATCCCACCCAGTCTAATCCCACTCTCCCCCTCACTCCCCACACCCTTTAATATCCCAACCAGTCGAAACTCACTCTCCCCCCTCACTCCCCACTCCCTTTAATATCCCACCAAGTCTAATCCCACTCTCCCCCTCACTCCCCACTCCCTTTAATATCCCACCCAGTCTAATGCCACTCTCCCCCTCACTTCCCACACCCCTTAATGTCCCACCCAGTCTAATGCCACTCTCCCCCTCACTTCCCACACCCTTTAATATCCCACCCAGTCTAATCACACTCTCCCCCTCACTCCCCGCTCCCCTTAATATCCCACCCAGTCTAATCCCACTCTCCCCTCACACCCTTAATATCCCACCCAGTCTAATCCCACTCTCTCCCTCACTCCACACACCCTTTAATATCCCAACCAGTCTAATCTCACTCTCCCCTCACTCCTCACATCCTTTAATATCCCACCCAGTCTTATCCCACTCTCCCCCTCACTCCCTAATCCCTTTAATATCCCACCCAATCTAATCCCACTCTCCCCACACTCCCCACAATCCGCACACCCTTTAATATCCCACCAAGTCTAATCCCACTCTCCCCCTCACTCCCCAACCCCTTTAATATCCCACCCAGTCGAATCCCACTCTCCCCCTCACTCCCCGCTCCCTTTAATATCCCACCAAGTCGAATCCCACTCTCCCCCTCACTCCCCGCTCCCTTTAATATCCCACCCAGTCTAATCCCACTCTCCCCCTCACTTCCCACACCCTTTAATATCCCACCCAGTCTAATCCCACTCTCTCCCCACACCCTTTAATATCCCAACCAGTCTAATCTCACTCTCCCCTCAGTCCTCACATCCTTTAGATTACTTACAGTGTGGAAACAGGCCCTTCGACCCAACAAGTCCACACCGCCCCGCCGAAGCGCAACCCACCCATACCCCTACATTTACCCCTTACCTAACACTACGGGCAATTTAGCATGGCCAATTCACCTGACCTGCACCTCGTTGGACTGTGGGAGGAAACCGGAGCACCCGGAGGAAACCCACTCAGACACGGGGAGAATGTGCAAACTCCACACAGTTAGTCGCCTGAGGCGGGAATTGAACCCAGGTCTCTGGCGCTGTGAGGCAGCAGTGCTAACCACTGTGCCACCGTGCCACTCTCCCCTCACACCCTTAATATCCCACCCAGTCTAATCCCACTCTCCCCTCACACCCTTAAGATCCCACCCAGTCTAATCCCACTCTCTCCCTCACTCCCCACACCCTTTAATATCCCAACCAGTCGAATCTCACTCTCCCCCCTCACTCCCCACACCCTTTAATATCCCACCCAGTCTAATCCCACTCTCCCCCCTCACTCCCCACTCCCTTTAATATCCCACCCAGTCTAATCCCACTCTCCCCTCATACACCCCACTCCCTTTAATATCGCACCCAGTCTAATCCCACTCTCCCCCACACTCTCCACCCTCTTTAATATTCCACCCAGTCTAATTTCATTCTGCTCCTATCTCTCCACACTCCTTGCTCCCTTTAATATCCCACCCGGTCTAATCCTTCTCTCCCCTTCACTCTCCGTTCCCTTTAATATCCCACCCAGCCTAATCCCACTCTCCCCCATCACTCCCCACACCCTTTAATGTCCCAACCAGTCTATTCCCACTGCCCCCCATCACTTCCCACACCCTTTAATATCCCACCCAGTCTAATCCCACTCTCCCCCTCACTCTCCACCCCCTTTAATATTGCACCCAGTCTAATCCCACTCTCCCCCTCACTCTCTACCTCCTTTAACATCCCACCCAGTCTAATTCCACTCTCCCCCGAACTCTCCACACTCCTTAATATCCCACCCAGTCTAATCCCACTCTCCCCCCTCACTCCCTGCTCCCTTTAATATCCCATCCAGTCTGATCCCACTCTCTCCCTCACTCCCCACACCCTTTAATATCCCATCCAGTCTGATCCCACTGTCTCCCTCACTCCCCACACCCTTTAATATCCCAACCAGTCTAATCCCACTCTCCCCCATCACTCCCCACACCCTTTAATATCCCAACCAGTCTAATCCCACTCTTCCCCTCACTCTCCACTCCCTTTAAGATCCCACCTATTCTAATCCCACTCTCCCCCTCACTCTCCACCCCCTTTAATATTGCACCCAGTCTAATCCCACTCTCCCCCTCACTCTCTACCTCCTTTAACATCCCACCCAGTCTAATTCCACTCTCCCCCGAACTCTCCACACTCCTTAATATCCCACCCAGTCTAATCCCACTCTCCCCCCTCACTCCCCACTCCCTTTAATATCCCACCCAGTCTAATCCCACTCTCCCCTCATACACCCCACTCCCTTTAATATCGCACCCAGTCTAATCCCACTCTCCCCCACACTCTCCACCCTCTTTAATATTCCACCCAGTCTAATTTCATTCTGCTCCTATCTCTCCACACTCCTTGCTCCCTTTAATATCCCACCCGGTCTAATCCTTCTCTCCCCTTCACTCTCCGTTCCCTTTAATATCCCACCCAGCCTAATCCCACTCTCCCCCATCACTCCCCACACCCTTTAATGTCCCAACCAGTCTATTCCCACTGCCCCCCATCACTTCCCACACCCTTTAATATCCCACCCAGTCTAATCCCACTCTCCCCCTCACTCTCCACCCCCTTTAATATTGCACCCAGTCTAATCCCACTCTCCCCCTCACTCTCTACCTCCTTTAACATCCCACCCAGTCTAATTCCACTCTCCCCCGAACTCTCCACACTCCTTAATATCCCACCCAGTCTAATCCCACTCTCCCCCCTCACTCCCTGCTCCCTTTAATATCCCATCCAGTCTGATCCCACTCTCTCCCTCACTCCCCACACCCTTTAATATCCCATCCAGTCTGATCCCACTGTCTCCCTCACTCCCCACACCCTTTAATATCCCAACCAGTCTAATCCCACTCTCCCCCATCACTCCCCACACCCTTTAATATCCCAACCAGTCTAATCCCACTCTTCCCCTCACTCTCCACTCCCTTTAAGATCCCACCTATTCTAATCCCACTCTCCCCACACTCCCTGCAATATCCCACCCAGTCTAACTCATTAACATGCTGACCTTCATAATATCCCAGTCTCTCCACATTCCATTTTCTAATTAGGATCTGTCTTTGCGACTGATATTTCCTCATCCTTTCTGCCTTTAGCTGTCTCTCTGTGTGTGTGTCTCTCTCTCCCCGCATCCCTCTCTTCCCCCAACCCCGCTCTCTTTCTCTCTTTCCCTCTCTGTCTCCCCTCCTCTCTCACAAGGTTCCTCTGTATATGTAGATGTACATTGAGAAAGACACATACCACAGGCTGAAGGCAGGAACACTGACAAGAGGAGGAACCACTTCATTAGCAAAGACCTGAAGAGAAATGGAGACAATTCATGAAAAGATTTACATCATCATTGTTGAAATTCATACTCCCTTCTGAACCAACCCATTAAGGAAGACATTTGAGAGGTTCATCACTGAGGGAATGCCACACTGTCGGAGGGTCAGTGCTGAGGGAGTGCTGCACTGTCAGAGGGTCAGTGCTGAGGGATTGCCGCACTGTCGGAGGGTCCGTGCTGAGGGAGTGCTGCACTGTCGGAGGGTCAGTGCTGAGGGATTGCCGCACTGTCAGAGGGTCAGTGCTGAGGGAGTGCCGCACTGTTGGAGGGTCAGTGCTGAGGGAGTGCTGCACTGTCAGAGGGTCAGTGCTGAGTGAGTACCATTATGTCAGAGTGGTCAGTGCTGAGAGAGTGCTGCACTGTTGGTGGGTTAGTACTGAAGGAATGTTGCACTGTCGGAGGGTCAGTGCGAAGGATGTGTCGCACTGTCACAGAAAGCGAGCAAGGTGAAAACAATGAGTGTTTTTACGTAAGTGTTAGAAATTATTTTAAGTTCTCATCAGTATTTATTGGAGAAGATTCTGAGAGACAGCATTTACTCATATTTGGAAAAGAATGTTCTGATGAAGGATATCCCCATGGCTTTATGCAGGGGAAGTCTGTCTCACAAACTTGATTGAGTGTTTTGAGGAAGTGATGAGGATGACTGATGAGGGAAGGGCAGTGGATGTTGTCTACTCAGACTTTACTAAAGCATTTGACAAGGTCCCTCATGGTAAACTTGTTCCGAAGATTAAGGCACACAGGATCCAGGGTGAGTTGGTCAGTTAGATACAAATTTGGCTTGATCATAGAGCACAGAGAGTCACTGTGGAGGGATGTGGGGGAAATGGGGGTCTGTGACCAGTGGTGTTAAACAGGGCCCAGAGCTGGGCTCCCTGTAGTTGATGAAACAGATAAATAATTTGGATGATAATGTCAGCAGTCTGTTTAATAAGTTTGCAAACATCATGAACTTTGGTGGAGTTGTGGATAGTGAGGAAGGTTGTGAATGGATTCAGCAGGGTATAGATCATCTGGAAAGTTGGACAGAGAAATGGCAGATGGAGTTTAATCTGGATAAGTGTGAGGTGATGCATTTTGCCAGGACAAATGTTTAGGAAAATATCAAATAAATGGCAGGACCCTAAGGAGCGCTGATACACAGAGGGATCTTTGGGTGCTGTGGGTCTGGAGTTACATGTAGGGTGAGACTGGAGAAGAATGGCAGATTTCCTTCCCTGAAGTATATCAGTGACCTCAATTGGTTTGTCCAACAGTGTTCATATGGCCATCATTAGATTATGATTTGGAGATACCAGTGTTGGACTGGGGTGTACAAAGTTAAAAATCACACAACAAAGCACTAGCTTTCAGAGCGCTGCTCCTCCATCAGATGGTTGTGGAGCATAAGATCACAAGATACAGAATTTACAGCAAAAGTGTAGTATGATGTAACTAAAATTATATCTTGAAAAAGACCTGGATTGTTTGTTAAGTCTCTCATCTTTTAGAATGAACATGTTGGTTTCAGTTCTTTCATATGTAAATCGCAAAAAATGTAAAAGTTATGTTCTCAATGAACTTTAACAACTGGTGTCATGTCAGCCCAGATAATGCATTGAAGGTGTGAGCTGTCCTGTGGGAGACTCTGTGCCACAATAAACAGAGAGGTAAAAACAATGACTGCAGATGCTGGAGAGCAAATACTGGATTAGTGGTGCTGGAAGAGCACAGCAGTTCAGGCAGCATCCAACGAGCAGCGAAATCAACGTTTCGGGCAAAAGCCCTTCATCCGGAATAAAGGCAGTGAGCCTGAAGCGTGGAGAGATAAGCTAGAGGAGGGTGGGGGTGGGGAGAGAGTAGCATAGAGTACAATGGGTGAGTGGGGGAGGGGATGAAGGTGATAGGTCAAGGACGAGAGGGTGGAGTGGATAGGTGGAAAAGGAGATAGGCAGGTCGGACAAGTCAAGGAGACAGTGCTGAGCTGGAAGTTTGAAACTAGGATGAGGTGGGGGAAGGGGAAATGAGGAAGCTGTTGAAGTCCACATTGAAGCCCTGGGGTTGAAGTGTTCCGAGGCGGAAGATGAGGCGTTCTTCCTCCAGGCGTCTGGTGGTGAGGGAGCGGCGGTGAAGGAGGCCCAGGACCTCTATGTCCTCGGCAGAGTGGGAGGGGGAGTTGAAATGTTGGGCCACAGGGCGGTGTGGTTGATTGGTGCGGGTGTCTCGGAGATGTTCCCTAAAGCGCTCTGCTAGGAGGCGCCCAGTCTCCCCAACGTAGAGGAGAGCGCATCGGGAGCAACGGATGCAATAAATGATATTAGTGGATGTGCAGGTAAAACTTTGATGGATGTGGAAGGCTCCTTTAGGGCCTTGGATAGAGGTGAGGGAGGAGGTGTGGGCACAGGTTTTACAGTTCCTGCGGTGGCAGGGGAAAGTGCCAGATTGGGAGGGTGGGTCGTAGGGGGGTGTGGACCTGACCAGGTAGTCACGGAGGGAACGGTCTTTGCGGCAGGCAGAAAGGGGTGGGGAGGGAAATATATCCCTGGTGGTGGGGTCTTTTTGGAGGTGGCGGAAATGTCGGCAGATGATTTGGTTTATGCGAAGGTTTGTAGGGTGGAAGGTGAGCACCAGGGGCATTCTGTCCTTGTTACGGTTGGAGGGATGGGGTTTGAGGGCAGAGGTGCGGGATGTGGACGAGATGCGTTGGAGGGCATCTTTAACCACGTGGGAATGGAAATTGCGGTCTCTAAAGAAGGAGGCCATCTGGTGTGTTCTATGGTGGAACTGGTCCTCCTGGGAGCAGATATGGCGGAGGCGGAGAAATTGGGAATACGGGATGGCATTTTTGCAAGAGATAGGGTGGGAAGAGGTGTAATCCAGGTAGCTGTGGGAGTCGGTGGGTTTGTAAAAAATGTCAGTGTCAAGTCGGTCGTCACTAATGCAGATGGGGAGGTCCAGGAAGGGGAGGGAGGTGTCAGAGATGGTCCAGGTAAATTTAAGGTCTGGGTGGAATGTGTTGGTGAAGTTGATGAATTGCTCAACCTCCTCACGGGAGCACGAGGTGGCGCCAATGCAGTCATCAATGTCGCGGAGGAAGAGGTGGGGAGTGGTGCTGGTGTAATTACGGAAGATCAATTGCTCTACGTAGCCAACAAAGAGACAGGCATAGCTGGGGCCCATACGTGTGCCCATGGCTACCCCTTTGGTCTGGAGGAAGTGGTAGGATTCAAAGGGGAAATTGTTAAGGGTGAGGACCAGTTCGGCCAAACGAATGAGAGTGTCAGTGGAAGGGTACTGTTGGGGACTCTGGAGAGGAAAAAACGGAGGGCTTGGAGGCCCTGGTCATGGTGGATGGAGGTGTAGAGGGATTGGATATCCATGGTGAAGATGAGGCGTTGGGGGCCGGGGAAACGGAAACCTTGGAGGAGGTGGAGAGCGTGGGTGGTGTCTCGAACGTATGTGGGGAGTTCCTGGACTAGGGGGGATAGGACAGTGTCGAGGTAGGTAGAGATGAGTTCAGTGAGGCAGGAGCATGCTGAGACAATGGGTCGGCCAGGGTGGTCAGGCTTGTGGATCTTGGGAAGGAGGTAGAACCAGGCAGTGCGGGGTTCCCGGACTATGAGGTTAGCAGCTGTGGTTGGGAGATCTCCTGAGGTGATGAGGTTCTGTATGGTCTGGGAGATGATGGTTTGGTGATTGGGGGTGGGGTCATGGTCGAGGGGGTAGTAGGAAGAGGTGTCCTCGAGTTGGTGTTCGGCTTCAGCGGTGTAGAGGTCAGTGCGCCAGACTTCCACTGCGCCCCCTTTATCCGCTGGCTTGATGGTGAGGTAGGGATTGGAGCAGAGGGATTGGAGGGCTGCACGTTGTGAGGGTGAGAGGTTGGAGTGGGGGAGGGGGGTCGACAGGTTGAGGCGGTTAATGTCCCAGCGGCAGTTGGAAATGAAGAGGTCGAGGGCAGGTAATAGGCCAGCGCGGGGTGTCCAGGTGGATGCAGTGTGTTGGAGGTGGGTGAAGGGGTCCTCGGAAGGTGGACGGGAGTCCCGATTGTGAAAGTAAGCTCGGAGGCGGAGGAAGAAGTGTTCGACATCACGGCGTGTATTAAATTCATTGATGCATGGAGGGAGGGGGATGAAGGTGAGTTCTTTGCTAAGGACTGATCGTTCGTCTTAATCCACCATCGTCTCATGCAGAGTTCCACCAGGGGACATCAGGAAACAGGTGACAAAAGGTTTAGTCAGAGAGGACATTGATGACATACTGTGGTGAAATGTTGGAGCAAGAGAAAGAGAGAGATACAGAGAGAGAAAGAGTAAGAGAAACCAACAGAGATAGAGATGACAGAACCAAAGAAAGAATGAAAATATGAGAGTGAGAGACAAAGAGAGAGTGACACAGATTGACACAGAGAGAAAGAGAGAGAGAGAGTTAGAGAGTTTTAGGAACTCGTCCCAGAGTTCAGGGCCCCTTGGCAGCTGAAGGCAAATCAGAGAATAGTGGAGCCAAGGAATCAGGAGGTACTCGGAATCGGACAGGCACAGAGATCTCGAAAGTTCATACCCACTGGAGGGGGTAACAGAGTTAGGGAGGGGGTGTAGGGGCTGGATGGGGTTAGGGAGATAGGGAGGGGGTGTAGGGTCTGGAGGGGGTTACAGAGATAGGGAGGGGGTATAGGGGCTGGAGGGAGTTACAGAGATAGGGAGGGGGTGTAGTGGCTGGAGGGGGTGACAGAGATAGGGAGAGGGTGTAGGGGCTGGAGGGGATTACAGAGATAGGGAAGGGGTGTATGGGGTTACAGAGATAGAGAGGGGGTGTAGGGGCTGACGGGGCTTACGGAGATAGGGAGGGGGTGTAGGGGCTGGAAGGGGTAACGGAGATAGGGACGGGGTGTAGGGGGTGGAGGGGGTTACAGAGATAGGGAGGGGCTGTAGGGTCTGGAGGGGGTTACAGAGATAGGGAGTGGGTGTAGGGACTGGAGAGGGTTACAGAGATAGGGAGGGGGTGTAGGGGCTGAAGGGGATTACAGAGATAGGGAGGGGATGTAGGGGCTGGAGGAGATTGCAGAGATAGGTCGGGGGTGTAGGGGCTGGAGAGGGTTACAGAGATAGGGAGGGGGTGTAGGGGATGGAGGAGCGTACAGAGATAGGGAGTGTATGTAGGGGCTGGAGGGGCTTACGGAGATAGGGAGGGGGTGTAGGGGCTGGAGGGGTTAGAGATAGGGAGGGGGTGTAGGGGCTGGACGGGGTTACAGAGATAGCGAGGGGGTGTAGGTTCTGGAGGAGGTTACAGAGATATGGAGGTATGTAGGGGCAGGCAAGGTTACAGAGATAGGGAAGGGGTGTAGTGGCTGGAGGGGGTTACAGAGAAAGGGAGCCGGTGTAGGGGCTGGAGAAGATTATGGGAATAGGGAGGGGGTGTAGGGGCTGGACGGGGTTACAGAGATAGGGAGGGGGAGTAGTGGCTTGAGGATGTTACAGGGATAAGGAGGGGATGTAGAGGCAGGAGGAGGTTACAGAGACTGGATGGAGGGTGGAGGGGGATGAGGAGGAGTGGGTGGAGAGCATCAAATTCCTCAGAGTGACGATAACCAACAATGTGTCCTGGACCACCCCATGTAGATGCGACAATGAAGAGGCACATCAATGTGTCTTCTTTGACAGGAGGTGAAAGAAATTCAGCATTAGGCCCCTCACCTACCTTTCCAGATGCATCAAGAAGAGCATTCTATCTGGATACATCACGTCTTGGAACAGCAACCGCTCTGCCCAGGCCTGTAAATAACTACAGAGGGTTGTGAACACAGCCTGGACCATCACACAAGCTGATCATCTGTCCATTGTCTCCATGTACACCTCTCCTTGCCTCAGAGAGACAGCCAACATCATCAGAGAGCCCTCCCCACCCTGGTTCTAATCTCTTCCAACCCTTCCATCAGGCAGGAGATACAAAACCTTCCACACAGATACCGACAGGTTCAAGTTCAGCTTCTTCCCTGATGTTAGACTTCTGAATGGACCTCTCAAATTTCAAACCTAATTCTTTTTGTACAAATTCTGAGCAGCTGTATTTCCCACTCTGTACAATCACACGATGGTCTTTGTACAGTGTGATGTTTATGTACTGCGTGGAAAACCTTTCACTGTACTGATGTGCATGAGACAATAATAAATCAAAACCTCAAAACAAGAGGATTTGTAAATTAATGTCGGGGTGCCTGCAATCTCCTCCCTTCGCCTCCCACAGCAGTCTGAGGTACGTGTGATCTGGGCCAAAGGAACTGATCCATTTTCGAGTCAATTAAACCGTCGATACCTCCTCCATCTCAATGCTAATTCATTAAAATATATGAGAGTCTCCCTCCCTGAGTCCCAGATTTACCTTGTCCCTCTCTACAGTGAATACAGATACAAAGTACTCATTTTGAACCTCAGCTGTGTCTTCTGGCTCCACACACACAGTTTGCCTCTTTGGTCCCTAATGGGGCCTGCTCCTTCTCTGACCCCGAATATACTTATAAAACACCTTTGGGTTTTCCTTCATAGTACTCACCATTACTTTGACCTGTCCCCTGGTTGTTCTCCTAATTCCCATTTTCAGTAACCCCCTGTATTTTCTCTGCTGAGGTATCCAGTGTTTTGAGCCCTCGGTGTCTATCAAAAGGGTTTTTTTTCCCGTATCCAATCCTGTGCATCCACTGACATTCAGGGTTCTCTCAGCCTATTGGTCCTGTCCTTCACCTTTTTGGGAACATGTCAGCCCTGCACTCTCCCTTCTCTTTGTCGCTTATCGGACACCCTTATTGAGGTTTCTAGCACAGTGAGAATGAACAGGAAGTGCGATGCTGACCAGTCTGTCTATTCTCGGAGCTGCTGTACTTTCTTTGTAGGAAATTCTAACTAAACCAGTAAAAAACATAAGTTTCAGTAAATTGTAACTGAACTTGCAGTGTCAGAATAAACATTATTCCCCAGTATTTATTCCAGTTCATCCTCATGACTGAATCCTCATTCACTGAATTCCATTGGTCAACAAAACTTCAGCTTTATGATAATCACCACTGCTTTCCCATCTATCTGTCACCGCTCTCCACTCCCTCCCTCTGTAACCTCCTCTCGATCTGCAATGTACACTGTGGGATCTCTGTGTTACTCCACGACTGTTGTCAGGATGGGAGCCAGTGTATATCAGTGAGCACAGGGTGATGGGTGACCAGGACTAGGTATGGGTGTGTACACTGCCTCACTGCTGCACTGGTTCCCAAACACACCTCGATAAGAACAACCTTTTACAAAGACTATTAACCATGAGCGTGTCCGAGCTGACGATGTCATTACCTTGGAGAAGTAACAGCAGGATGTAAAATTTCTTGATCAGTGTCTGCTCCCAGATATTTCATCAGCCTCACCCTCTCAAGCTCTGAAAGACAAAGGAGTTAATGAGACCTCACCTCTTGTCAGCAGCTCTCGAGAGATCAGAACTGCTTTTGGACCATGTCCTTGTAGACTACTTTGATTCTCTGTGGGCTGATAGGTGCTCCTCAGAGTCAGGAGGCTTCAAGAAGGTAAAACAACAAAATGTTTGAAATTTTATTGCAGCTTTCACCTCTTCAGGATGTCCCAAAGCTCCTGTCTCGGCATTACCCACGTTCCTTGATCGAGAAAGATATCCTGTATAACAGACTTGAGCCCTACAGTGAGATCTTCCTAACAACCGAAATTGTTCATTGGAATATATCTTCACAACATCCCAACATCAGCAAGACTTTAGTTCCCCTGAACCTGTCCAACTGCTCGCCTGGGGAGGGTGGAATTGCCACTTCCTGTATTGTTCCCCTTGAGTATTTAATCAGAACTGTTTTCTGTCACAGTGAGTGAAAGCAGCAAGTTGGTTCAAAGTGAGAAAGCAGCAATTAGCCCCGGATTACAAACAAACTGTTAACCCTTTGTGTTTCCTGATATTGTCTCTCTGTGGACCTGGACAGCATTAAACATGGCGGGGCTGGGGGCGGGGTGGGGGGAGAGGTGGTGAATGGAGCTTCTCCTGTTCCTCTCTCACAGACCTGAGAGGCTGAATGGGCCTCCTCCTGTCCCTGTGCTAAAGGCTTCTGGGGCTGGATGGACCTTATACTGGTCCAATGTAACGAGCTAAAGGGGCTGAGTGGTCTTGTTTGTGTCTAATAGGAACCGAGAGCCTGAAGTGGAATTGTCCTGTTTGTGAGTAACAGGCCCAGAGCTCAATAATAAATAGCAATTTATTGAAGGCGTCGATCACTGGAATCTGTGTGTGTCACATCACATCATCAAAGATATTGGTTGTGGAAGTGAATTGCAATAGCCTCATTACTTACTAATGACCTTCCTGACTGCTTGCCTGGGGAGGTACTGCCAGGACCCTCTGCTTGGACTGAATGAACTCCTCCTTTATTGCTACCCCCTGCCTATTTAATGACATACAGTAAACCGCTTCCGGATAAATACCTAAACCCTCGCATTAGAGGGACTTTCTCAGTGGCAGTTGCAGTGGGAGGAGCGACAGCAAGGACCAGAGACCCGTCAGGAAATTTGGAGTAAAGTTTATTAACTCACCTCGTGAATAGGCAGAGCACACACTGAGCAGGAGTGGACACAGGACTTATGGGTAAGTGAGGCCTTATGTTTGGGTGGTTGCTTTACCCACAACACTACCCGAGTTGTATCTCCCACCTGTCCTCTGCCTCGAACTGAGTGCCAGATTGATAAGGTGACTCGTTTTTTCCTCTTTTTAGTTTTTCAGTCGGATCGTTTGGAATTTGGAATGTTGGGAATGGTGGTTAGAGCAGTTGAAGGTTCCTCATGCAGAATGTGGGAGGGAAGGGTCACCACTAGTGTCTCTGCTGACTGCATCTGTGGGAAGTGCACCCAACTCCAGTTCCTCGAAAACTGCGGTAGGGAACTGGAGCTGGAGCTGGACAAACTTCGGATCATTTGGGAGGCAGAGGGGGTTATTGTAAGGAGTTATAGGGAGGTAGTCACACCTCAGGTAAAAGAAGAAGGTCGATGAGTTACCGTCAGGGGACTGAAAGAGAACTGGCAGGAAGTGCAGGAATCTCCTGTGGCCGATCACCTCAACAACAAGGAGACCATTTTTGGCACTGTTAAGGGAAACAACTTACCAGGGGTAAGCAATGGGGCACAGGTCTCTGACTCAGATTCTGTCCCTGTTGCTCAGAATGGAAGGCAGAAGAGGAGCAGAGCATTAGTCATTGGAGACTCCATAGTTGGGGGGATAGAGAGGAGATTCATTGGGAATGAGACAGACTCATGGTTGGTGTGTTGCCTCCCAGGTACCAGGGTGCGAGATGTCTCTGATCGTGTTTTCAGGATCCTTGAGGGGGTGGGGGAGCAGCCCCAAGTCATGGTTTACATAGGCACTAATAACATAGGTGGGAAGAGAGATGTGGATTTAAGGCAGAAAGTCAGGGGGCTAGAATGGAAACTTAGAGCTAGGATAAACAAAGTTATTATCCTTAGTTTGTTACACGTGCCACGTGCTAGCGAGGTGAGGAATAGGGAGAGGGAGGAATTGAACATGTGACTACAGGGATGGTGCAGGAGGGAGGGTTTTGGATTCTTGGATAATTGGGTCTCTTTCTGGTGTAGGTGGGACCTCTGTAAACACGATGGTCTTCTCTTGAACCAGAGGCATACCGATATCCTTGGGGAGGAGGGGGAGAGGGGAAGGAGATTTGCTCATGCAGTTTGGGTGTCTTTAAACTAATTCCGCACTGGAATGGGAAAGTAAATTACAATTTGAGGATAGAGGAGGTTGAGAATAAGGAGGTCTGAAATAAGGTTTCAGAGTCACAAGCAAAAAACGTTGGTTTTAAGTGTGTCTATTTTCAATGTCAGAAGCATTGGAATAAGGTGGGTGAGCTTGCAGCATGGGTCGGAACCTGGGATTTCAATGTTGTGGCTATTTCGGAGACATGGATAGAGCAGGGATAGGAATGGTTGTTGCAGTTTCGGTAAGAACAGAGAAGATGGTAAAAGAGGTGGGGGTGTGGCATTGTTAGTCAAGGTCAGTGTTACGGTTGCAGAAAGGACTTTGAAGGACTCGTCAACTGAGGTAGTGTGGGCTGAGGTTAGGAACAGGAAAGGAGAGGTCACCCTGTTGGGAACTTTCTATAGGCCTCTGAAAAGTTCCAGAGATTTAGAGGATAGGATAGCAAAGATGATCCTTGATAGGAGTGAGAGTGACAGGGAGTTGTAATGAGAGACTTCACCTTCCCAAAAATTGAATGGGAATACTATAGTTCAAGAACTTTAGATGGGTCAGTTTTTGTCCAATGTGTACAGGAGTGTATTCTGACACAGTATGTAGACAGGCAAGAGCTACAGCTGGGGAAATGCAATTACGATGCAGTTAGACAAGACTTAGGATGCATAGGATGGAGAAGGAAACTGCAGGGCATGGGCACAATCGAAATGTGGAGCTTATTCAAGGAACAGCTAATGTGTGTCCTTGATAAGTATGTGCCTGTCAGACAGGGAGGAAGTTCTCAAGCGCAGGAGCTATGGTTTACAAAGGAAGTTGAATCTCTTGTCAAGAGGAAGAAGAAGACTTATGTTAGGATGAATTGTGAAGGCTCAGTTAGGGTGATTGAGAGTTCCAAGTTAGCAAGGAAAGACCTAAAGAAAGAGCTATGATCAGCAAGGAGGGGATGTGAGAATTTGTTGGCGGATAAGATCAGGGAAAACCCTAACTCTTTCTATAGGTATAAAAGGGATTAAAGAATGATAAGAGTAAGATTAGAGCCAATCAGGGACAGCAGTGGGAAGTTGTGCTTGGAGTCAGAGGAGATAGAGGAAGTGAAAAATTAATATTTTTTGTCAGTATTCACACTGGAAAAAGACAATGTGGTCGAGGAGAATACTGAGAAACAGGCTACTAGACTAGATGAGATTTCGCTTCACAAGGGGGAGGTGCTAGCAACTCTGTAAAATGTGAAAATAGATAAATCCCCTGGGCCAGATGGGATTCTCTGGGAAGCTAGGGAGGAGATTGCGGAGCCTTTGGCTTTGATCTTTATGTTGTCATTGTCTACAGTAATAGCACCAGAAGACTGAAGGACAGCGAATGTTGCTCCCTTGTTCAAGAAGGGGAGTAGAGACAACCCTGGTAATTACAGACCAGTGAGCCTTATTTCAATTGTGAGTAAAATGTTGGAAAAGATTACAAGAGATAAGATTTATAATCATTTCGATAGGTATAAGTTGATAATGGATAGTCAGCATGGTTTTGTGAAGGGTAGGTCGTGCCTCACAAACCTTATTGAGTTCTTTGAGAAGGATGGATGAGGCTAAAGCCATTGATATGGTGTGTATGAATTTCAGTAAGGTGTTTAATGAGGTTTCCCCCATGGTAGGCTACCGCACAAAATACAGAGGTATGGGATTGAGGGCAATTTAGTTGTTTGGATCAGAAATTGACTAGCTGAAAGAAGACAGAGAGTGGTAGTTGATGGGAAATGTTCATCCTGGAGTTCAGTTACAAGTTGGGTACTGCAAGGATCTGTTTTGTTCCACTCTTGTTTGTCATTTTGATAACCGACATGGATGAAGGCATAGAAGGATGGGTGAGTAACTTTGTGGACGACACTAAGGTTGGTACAGTTGTGCATAGTGCCAGAATATTTTGGAGGTCACAGAGGGATATAGATAAGCTGCAGAACTGGGCTGAGAGGTGACAAATGCAGTTTAATGCAGGAAAGTGTGAGGTGATTCACTTTGCAAGGAGTAACAGGAATGCAGAGAACCAGACCAATGATAAGATCCTTTGTATTGTGGTGAGCAGAGAGATCTTAGCGTCCACATACACAGATCCCTCAAAGTTGCCACTGAGGTTGATTGGGATGTTAAAAGGCATTAGGTGTGTTAGCTTTTATTGGTAGAAGGATCGAGTTTTGGAACCATGAGGTCATGCTGCAGCTATACAAAACTCTCGTGCAGCCGCACTTGGAGTATTGTGTGCAGTTCAGGTCACCACATTATCAGAAGGATGTGGAAACGTTTGGAAAGGGTTCAGTGGAGATTTACTAGGATGTTGACTGGCATGGAGGTAAAAACAATGACTGCAGATGCTGAAAACTAAATACTGGATTAGTGGTGCTGGAAGAGCACAGCAGTTCAGGCAGCATCCAACGAGCAGCGAAATCGATGTTTCGGGCAAAAGCCCTTCATCAGGAATAAAGGCAGTGAGCCGGAAGCGTGGAGAGATAAGCTAGAGGAGGGTGGGGGTGGGGAGAGAGTAGCATAGAGTACAATGGGTGAGTGGGGGAGGAGATGAAGGTGATAGGTCAAGGAGGAGAGGGTGGAGTGGATAGGTGGAAAAGAAGATAGGCAGGTCGGACAAGTCAAGGAGACAGTTACTGAGCTGGAAGTTTGAAACTAGGATGAGGTGGGGGAAGGGGAAATGAGGAAGCTGTTGAAGTCCACATTGATGCCCTGGGGTTGAAGTGTTCCGAGGCGGAAGATGAGCTGTTCTTCCTCCAGGCGTCTGGTGGTGAGGGAGCGGCGGTGAAGGAGGCCCAGGACCTCCATGTCCTCGGCAGAGTGGGAGGGGGAGTTGAAATGTTGGGCCACGGGGCGGTGTGGTTGATTGGTGCGGGTGTCTCGGAGATGTTCCCTAAAGCGCTCTGCTAGGAGGCGCCCAGTCTCCCCAATGTAGAGGAGACCACATCGGGAGCAACGGATACAATAAATGATATTAGTGGATGTGCAGGTGAAACTTTGATGGATGTGGAAGGTTCCTTTAGGGCCTTGGATAGAGGTGAGGGAGGAGGTGTGGGCACAGGTTTTACAGTTCCTGCGGTGGCAGGGGCAAGTGCCAGAATGGGAGGGTGGGTCGTAAGGGGGTGTGGACCTGACCAGGTAGTCACGGAGGGAACGGTGTTTGCGGAAGGCGGAAAGGGGTGGGAGGGAAATATATCCCTGGTGGTGGGGTCTTTTTGGAGGTGGCGGAAATGTCGGCAGATGATTTGGTTTATGCGAAGGTTTGTAGGGTGGAAGGTGAGCACCAGGGGCATTCTGTCCTTGTTACGGTTGGAGGGATGGGGTTTGAGGGCAGAGGTGCGGGATGTGGACGAGATGCGTTGGAGGGCATCTTTAACCACGTGGGAATGGAAATTGCGGTCTCTAAAGAAGGAGGCCATCTGGTGTGTTCTATGGTGGAACTGGTCCTCCTGGGAGCAGATATGGCGGAGGCGGAGAAATTGGGAATACGGGATGGCATTTTTGCAAGAGATAGGGTGGGAAGAGGTGTAATCCAGGTAGCTGTGGGAGTCGGTGGGTTTGTAAAAAATGTCAGTGTCAAGTCGGTCGTCACTAATGCAGATGGGGAGGTCCAGGAAGGGGAGGGAGGTGTCAGAGATGGTCCAGGTAAATTTAAGGTCTGGGTGGAATGTGTTGGTGAAGTTGATGAATTGCTCAACCTCCTCACGGGAGCACGAGGTGGCGCCAATGCAGTCATCAATGTCGCGGAGGAAGAGGTGGGGAGTGGTGCTGGTGTAATTACGGAAGATCAATTGCTCTACGTAGCCAACAAAGAGACAGGCATAGCTGGGGCCCATACGTGTGCCCATGGCTACCCCTTTGGTCTGGAGGAAGTGGTAGGATTCAAAGGGGAAATTGTTAAGGGTGAGGACCAGTTCGGCCAAACGAATGAGAGTGTCAGTGGAAGGGTACTGTTGGGGACTCTGGAGAGGAAAAAACGGAGGGCTTGGAGGCCCTGGTCATGGTGGATGGAGGTGTAGAGGGATTGGATATCCATGGTGAAGATGAGGCGTTGGGGGCCGGGGAAACGGAAACCTTGGAGGAGGTGGAGAGCGTGGGTGGTGTCTCGAACGTATGTGGGGAGTTCCTGGACTAGGGGGGATAGGACAGTGTCGAGGTAGGTAGAGATGAGTTCAGTGAGGCAGGAGCATGCTGAGACAATGGGTCGGCCAGGGTGGTCAGGCTTGTGGATCTTGGGAAGGAGGTAGAACCAGGCAGTGCGGGGTTCCCGGACTATGAGGTTAGCAGCTGTGGTTGGGAGATCTCCTGAGGTGATGAGGTTCTGTATGGTCTGGGAGATGATGGTTTGGTGATTGGGGGTGGGGTCATGGTCGAGGGGGTAGTAGGAAGAGGTGTCCTCGAGTTGGTGTTCGGCTTCAGCGGTGTAGAGGTCAGTGCGCCAGACTTCCACTGCGCCCCCTTTATCCGCTGGCTTGATGGTGAGGTAG